>NW_026876399.1:0-19275 GCF_032173495.1 Musca vetustissima | reverse complement strand
GACCGATAAATGTCAACTTGAACCTAATATTATACTTATGTAACTCAATTCTTCCCTTCAGGAATTATAATTATATGGAGGAGATGCCTGAATGCCTGCCGATATACATGAAATAAAAATTTCAGAAATATTTATGAACATTTTTCCTTAAAATCCCCAAAAAGGACCGACGCATGGTGGGATGGAACATCACCAAAATACTGCAATTTAGAGGTTACAGTTATATAAGGCAATCACCACAGGTTTGATAGTGTTCATTCTCGAAACTCATGTTCTAATTTTTTTTATTTCTATAACCTACGTAAGTAGAATGATAACAACAAAGTCTTAAAGGTTGAAAAACGCGTTCAAGAACCCCAAAATAAGAAAATTGGGGCTACCCTTATATGGTGGCAAATTAAGTCCGAAATAATGGACCTTTATTCATAAAAATTTTTTTATATGGAGAGCTATTAAACGTGGACCTATTAAGAACTCAAAATACTAAATTACAGCTAATTGGCGGAAAAAAGACAACCCTGTGAAAATTTAGACGTTATAGTGGTTACAACAAAAAGACGGACATATTTCATAAAATTTTACGCTGATGAAACCCAATATATATATATATATATATATATATATATTCTTTATAGGGTCGGAAATTATTATTTTGATGTGTTACAAAAGGAAAAACAAAACTAATATACCCTCCATACTATGGTGGAGGGTATAAAAAATATGCCATCAAGTCAATTTAATTCACAGAGATTTGAATACATTCAACATAAATTAACACGTATGATTAATGGACCATTACAATGAAGCAATCTTAGCGGAAAATTAAACGCTGTCAATCTATATATATCTTCTATCTATATATATAAAAATGAATTGCTGTTCGTTAGTCTCGCTAAAACTCGGGAACGGCTGAACGGATTTATCTGATCTTAGTCTTGAAATGTTCGTGGAGGTCTAGGGAAGGTTTAAAAGGTGAGAAATAATCGAAAACCGCGAAAATTTTGCAAAAAAAATCTATTTGAATTTCCACGAATTTAGTATTGAGCTATTTGGATAGCACCACGTCGTAGTTGTTATTTTGAGATATTTTGGGCGAAAATTGTTAGCGTATCATTCCTTTCAGCCTACATTTGTCAATTATTGAACATTTTCAAAATATTACATTTTTTTCAATTTTTTTATTTACAATTCATTAATATACAATTCAAATATAAATGTCGCCTCAGCGCCAGTTGGCTTTATAGAGGCTAATTGACAACAATATTAATTCTGATTATTATATTATATTAACTATATACAATGTGTAAAAATAAGTATACAAATTTACAGTAATTGTTCAACAGATTGCAAAAAGTATAATCGAACATTATTTTTATACCCTACACAACTATGTTGTCAGGGTATTATAGCTTTGTGCAGCCCCAAATGTTTGCAACGCCGCGAAATATTGGTCTAGACACCTTTTTATACCGATCGTCATATCTCGACTAGCTTAATCCGATCTAGACATGTGTGTCCGTCCGTCTGTCCATTATAATTTGTAAACACGATACAGGCCACAGTTATGTACCAATCTTCACGAAATTTTGCATGTAGGATGGGTTCTGGCCAATGAAGACCCCTATTGTTTTTGGGAAAGATCGGTTAATATTTAAGGGATGAAATGGACCAAATACTGAATTTTTGTCGGTTTTTCTGGTCGCTCCAGAGGCCGCAATTATGGCCCAAACACCGCGAATTTTTGCATGGAGAAGGGGATCGGGCCAGAGAATAAGCATGCATGTTTTGATAAAGATCGGCCAATATTTAGCGGGTCAAATGGGCCCTGACTTTTGTGTGAAAAATTACAAAATTTTTATTCTGGGGCGTATATACTTGCTCCTGAAGGACATATACTCGAGATGTTGATATTTTGTCCAAGATGAGTTGTTGACCTTCAAATTGATACCAATTATATGGCTGTATGTAACCCGATGCGGGAGTTATACGTAATTAAGTAAAGGTGACTATGTGCATATTTTTACTATTACTCCATTAGAGGACGGAAATGTCGCATTGATAGCTTTGAAATTGTACATGAACTTCCGATTATGGTCAAGGACGACGCCTATAGTTTTCGGTGAAGTTGAGATTTCATTCAGGGGGTGCAATGAACCAAAAACTTTAATTTTGTCAGATTTTCTAGTCGCTCTAGAGTCAATTATTATATGCAGAACATCACATATTTTACAAGGTGAAGGGGATCTGATCAAATACTTACAGCGGCTGTTTAGATGTTGATCGGTCGATTTTCCGAGAGTCAAATCAACCAAAACCTAAAGTGACCAATTTTTTATTTTATGGTGTAAAAATTCACTTCAATAAAAAATATTTTGGAAAATATGCAAATATGGAGTTGTTGATCTAAAATCGGTAAAAAGGGTGCAAATATCACGAAATATTGCTTAGGCTCAGAATATAGAACCGCCGAAAGTGTGCTTTTCGTGGTAGTTGTGTAGGGTATCATATGGTCGGCCCCGTCCGACTATACTGCTCCGCTCACTGGTTATACGCTAAAAAGTTTTCAGAATTTTTAATATGTTCAGGCAAGATATTATATAACTTACTTCCGGAATGATCTACTCTTTGTTTACTAGTTTCTGACTGACAAATCGCGATTTTAAGGTTATCCCTGTTTCTTGTAAAAAAAACCATGCTGATTTCGAGTAAAATTCAATGTGTGGTGACCAATATTATTCAGGCATTTAAAAATGTACGTAAGTACTTGTAATTTGTAACAACCATGTATTGGCAGTATTTGTGGAAACATATTCTTAAACAAGTCCAAAGTGGGAAAAGTTCTTGGTAGGTTTGCTACAACCCTTAATGCTTTATTTTGGAATCTCTGAAGCGATTTCAGTTCTGTGGACTTCCTGAAACCATAAATGGCAGCAAGATAATTGAAATGGCTTTGAATAAGTGTCTGATAAATCAAAAATTTCGTTTTCATTTTAAATTTATTTTTAAACTTGTACAGTAAACCAATAGCTGGCGCAATTTTAACTTTGAGTTGTCGAATATGATAATCCCATGAAAGATTGTTTTGGAAATGTATACCTAAATATTTTATTTATAATCTCTATATCTGTATATCTCTATATATATATATATATAAATTACGTGTATGTTCGTGATCGCTAAATTCAAAAACTACTGCACCGATTAGGACCAAATTGTATATACATGATCTATGGGGCGTGAGGAGTGTTTCTGTGTAGTTTGAAGTTCATCCGAAAGATGGTGCAATATTTACTATTTTTGTGTTTTTGTACCGTAACTCTAGAACTACTGCACCGCACTTTATGTATATGCTCTATGGGCGTGATGAGTGTTTCTGTTTCGACAGATGGCGCGATATATAGATTCTTTGAGTTTTGCCCGATTAGAGATTGGGTGCTAAAATTACGGGTGCCGACGTTACGACACCGATTCATACATAACCTGTTTTCGTGAAAAGCGCGTGGAAGTCAGACGAAAAGAGTATAATTGATAAGTTAGTAAGTAAAATTAATTTAAATTAATTTACAAAAATTATGTAAGATGATATTATGGGACCGATTTGAATCCAATTTTTTTCAGTTATCTGTAATTGAAGTGAGAAAAGAAATTATCTTTAAGAAATGGATGGACCGATTTGCAATGGTAGACAATGTGGGACATATACCATAAAGTGATACTATACCGACAATTTACAGAGAAGGTTTTTACGAAACGAATTAGATGCTCTAGGTGTCTAATTTATATGTGCCTTAATTGTTCCTCTAATATATTTTTAATTTCAATCACATTTTCTTACGGTTGTTTTTAATTGCATTGGGAAGAGTTCAGAAAAACATAAAAAAATCGGAGATTTAAGTAATCTAGTGTTGTGTTACCTTGCGCCTTTTATAACCCAAGAACGTCTGCACCAACTTTGATGATTCAAAGGACTTATGAATCGTATGGGATCAAAATAGGAAAAGTAATTACGCCATCAATAATAAATCATCTTTTGAGATAAGAGTAGTTGGATCAAAACTTGACCTTCTCCTGAAAAATGTTTGATGGAATAAGTTTGATCAATTGATAAACTGAAATACCACACATACTGATACAATTTAATAACAGTATTACTTAATATACTGGAATATCAGTAAATGAAGATTTACCGGCACGAGGAAAATATTATGCATTTTTTAACTGTGGAAATTTGATAGTAAATAAATTTGTTTCGTAAATAGTTTCTGAAATATATTTTCCATGAATTCGTTAATTTTTACCAACCCTATATTGATGCAATTCCGATAAGGTAAAACAACGTTTGGCGGATCTGCTAGTTTATTAATAAATTATATAAGTTTTAAAGAAAATGTAATATTTTAATTCAGTGAACTGTGTAAATTGTTATGTCAATTGGACAGACCTGGGGAGTTTGGTGCATCCTCTAGGTAAAATTGGACGAATATATCTAAATCTGAACCGATTTTCTCCAATTTCAATAGAGTTCGTCCTTGGGCCAAATGAGTGACCTGTGCCAAATTTCATCCAATTCGGATTATAAATACGACCTGTACTTTGTTTACAATTTTATATCAACAAACGGTCAGTCAGGTATACATCAACTCAGAAATTTATACTGTACCACAGTGTAATGAACATTATATAAATGTAAAATTGACATGTTCTAATATTGTGCATTAAAAAATAGTTACAAGGTTCTTTAACTTGAATCATATAATTTCTTCCTTTAAAGAGCATCTATAACGTTAAAGAGCATCTTCATCCTGCAAATATTCAAACTATGCTCATTCTTCATAAGCTATGTGAATAACAATGTTATGACTTAATAACCTGTCACTACTGTTGTACGAAAAAATCAAACTTTTGTAGCAATTTAAGCGAATGCTCCTTTTCCGGTTTTATTCACACTACACCATCCATTTACAGAGTAACAAAAAAATCCAAATGAATAAACACATTACACATACCAACATTTGTATGTATATCATACACTGTGTTGATGGCTTTGACGATTTGTAATGTAAAGTAGAATTTTTCTTCCTTTTTTACATTTTCCCTATTATCATCAAGTTCCCAGACGTCCTTCAACGCATTCCTTATCCTAAAAAATACGCAAAATGTTGAAATTGGCTGATGTCTTCATGTTTCATTGATTTTTTTTTGCGTTCCTATTTTTGTTTGTTTTGTTTGTAGTTTCTGAAATGTGTTGAAGTGCTTGTCGATGTTATGACTATTTCTAATTAACCATGATGGCTGTTATCCTCGCTCGATGCCAGTTACAAAAGCGAATAAATAGTTATACATATTTTAAGAAGAATAATCAAAGCAGGCGACAGACTGGAATACACAAGAAATTTATTTTGACAGCTTCTAATCAGTTTTTAATACCCTTGACCATCCTAGTGGTACATGGTATTATGTCTTTGTGCATATGTTTGTAACTGGCATAAAGAAACGAGATAGATGCATGGTCCTTTTGAGAATATGCATAGAATCACTTTCTGAGTCGATTTATGAATGTTCGTCCGTCCGTCTGTAGATGTTAAATTGTAAACAAAGTAGAGGTCGCATTTATGATCCTATTTGGATCAATTTTAGCACAATGTAGATTTTTGCTTGAGCGTAGAACAAATAAAATCTAATGTTATTATATTTTTAAATGAGTAGTAAAACTTAATAACAAACTTGCTGTTGAAGTAGATTCTGTAGCTTGTTTTCTATTCCACTCTCAAATCCCATCATGGTGTGTACGCGATCCCTACGTAAGGGAAGGTCGCCCCCTCGGTCGGCAGGGGTGGGAAAGAGAGGCGTGGGAACGACGATTAAAAACAAATAAAATAAATAAGTCACTTATTTGGCCCAAGGACGAACCCTATTGAAATCGGTTCACATTTAGATATAGCTCCCATATAAAGTTCCTTTATATCATTAGATTTTCACGAAATTTTGCACAATGTACTGAATAGAGTCTAGAATGACGTATGTTAAGTTTCTAGAATATCGGGCCAGATTGAGACATAGCTCCCATATATATTTTCGGCCGATATAAGGTAAATGGGGCACCAAAGTCCCTATAAATTGTTCGATTCGAACGAATTTTGTGCAAAACGAACAATTTCATGAAAATAGGTTCAAAGGTTTAGATATAGCCCGCATATATATTTTCGTCCGATTTAATTTAAATGGTGCACCATATATCTTTCGATTTGCACGAAATTTTACATAGTGTATTGAATTGAGTCTAGAATGACGTATGTTACGTTTCGAGGAAATCGGGTCAGATTTAGATATAGCTTTCCATATATTTTTTCGTCCGATTTTATGTAAATGGAGCTCCAATGCTCCTTTCGGTTTGCACGAATTTCAGCATAGAGTTCTGAATTGAAATTGGTTCAGATTCACATGTAGCTGATATATATACTTTCGTCCGATTTGAACACTAGATTGCCGAAGGCGGTCATTTTGATCGTTTTTCAATTTCAAGTACAAAAACAATTGTGTATATTACGACTCAAAATTTTAAAATTTGGTGACTTTTTTACCTCATAGAACTACGTTTCATTCCCCGTATTCACATGTATAGGTATAGGTATTGCCAAAAATCGGTATTTTTGACCACTTGTGAAATATTAAATAAAGTAAATTTTTCACAAACGAACACACAAATCGGGAAAAATATTTTTTTTTATTTCCAGTCTATTTCACTCTTAGAGTAAACGCTTACTCTTTTTCGAAGATTTTGTCCGCGCTCTTATTTTTCAAAAAGGGAAACTCGAGAGCCCTCCCACCGAAAACAAATAATAAAAAGGTTTTGTATGATTGTAAATAATGTAAAAAATATGTTTAAAAATAATTATTTACACAATAAAAATTAGGTCATTTTGGCCGATTTTAGGCAATATAGGTATATAAAAATTCCAGTCTTTCTAGTGTTAAGTAAATGGTGCACTATAAACCCATAGCCATACAACGTACTAAAGTTAATCTCTGGCAAGTTTTTAGTGTAGAAATAAATTAGTAATGTATTCGCAAAATTGTTATAGACTTCCTAAATACCTATGACATAAACCACATAAAATAAGAACATTATAAAATTTCTAAATTGACTATTGATATTCATTCTATACTCTATGGGGCATTTCCCTTTGCCATTTAAAATAAAGCGTTCTTCTCATTATGGTATGTTTTAATATACATAGCTAAATATTTATTAACTAAATACACCTTGTAATAAGCAGTAATTTCATTCGAGTTTTATGCCAAGGCTTTGTATATATTCCTACTTATCCTTACACATAATCATTATATTTTCGTTTGTTGGTAATTGTCATATTTTATCCTGTTTGAATTTTTTGTTATTTCGTTTACTTGTTGTAACTAATACTTTGCATTAACATTATTTTGAATTTTCTTTCCTTCAACATAATTTTTCCGTTTCAAATTTCAAGTACAGTTTAAAAATGTTCTGTATTATTAGGTTCTTACCCACTAACTACTTCATTACCTAACACCATCACTATGTGTAATATTTTAACAAAAATATGAGTTTGTAGATTGGGGATTTCCTTAGTCTCTTCTCAGTTATAAAATAATTAATTATATTATATTTTGGATTAGATCCCAGGCCAAACGATTAACGTAAAAGCTGGATCATAATCTTTCTTATAATATAATAAATTATATTTATTGAAAAAAATTCCAACGGGACGATAAACGTCTAAGCTGGATTATTTTCCAAAAGCTATTGACTGAGGGGTTAGAATAAAAAGAAACACTCCGTTTTCAGTTTTGGGAATGATGTTTATTCGTCAATAGTTAAACAGGAATGATCTTAAATTAAACATTGTTCTGAATTATATAAGCAAAAATAATGAGTGACGAACAATATTAAGAAAAAAGAGAGTAGGATTATAATATAAATCAAACTATTTCATTTAATGCATAATAAAAATTAATAAAAAATAAAATAAACATTTGGCTGCTACAAGTTGATTACCACAAATTCTCCCATTTAAAATTGAGTAGCGCATTTAGCAGACTCAATTCAGATGTGACTGGTGAGAGCATTTCGTCGTCTATACAATTATTTGTCTATGGTATAAATACAAAGTTTCAAATAGAACACAGACAATTCCCTCCTTTAACAACATTACTTCACAATTTTTTTCTCATATTCGCCCATGTGACATGTTCCGAGAGTTTTTGAATTCCCATACTTTTTTAAATTCCCATGTTGTGCAAAATGGTGTGCTCAATTTCGAGCGAAAGTGCGGCTCGTAAGCATAGCTGTGTTCAATATGTTACGAAATGTGTTCAATAAAAAAAATACATATGTTTCATTGGAATTTGCAATTTGTTTAATAACAAAATTAAGAAAAAATATACCTGCTGGCTTGTTATTTGCCCTGGTTTCTACCAAAAAAAGTTAATGATACTGGAACGTGTTAAAATAAGAATTAATGTATATTTTTAGAGAAGTTGGTCCTTTCATACACAAGGGTACCATTCCCGAAAACCTGAAGTTAGCAGCTACCTTAAGATGCCTGGCTGTTGGTGGATTTCAGAAGGTAGTGACAAATGATTTAAAAATAAGTGTTGATCGCACAACAATGTGTAAAATATTGTGGAGAGTAATGAAAGTCCTGGAAGACAAAGTGTGTGCAAGCTGTGGACAGCTGCAGACCAGGAGGAGCCCTTTTTTATTTTTTTAATTTTACTATAAAAACTAATGTAAATACTGTATTTTTTAAATAAAAATTTCGTGTTCAATCCACAAGGCTATATGTGCTCGAATTATATTCCCAATCTTTTTTTTGGGAATTCGGAATGGAGCACACCAAATTTGGGAAAATGTTTCACATTCTAGCAAACTCGAAATGCAGCACATGGGCGATTCTGTCATAAAATTTCAAGATAATTTTTGAGTGAATGGATAAACGAAAGAGGAATATAAAATAATAAATTATTGGTGCAAACTCTCACTGCATCCCATTTGACAACTAAGCAGGCAACCGGGGACCGTTGTGAAAATATGTAACATTTACTTTTGTGATGACCCAAAACGTTTACTGTGCAAAAGCAATCACGTATTTAAGGAACTATGAGTATGTTAAGCTACAAAAATATCAAATACTTGTGTAGGCACAAAACGTGTACTTAAAGAAAGAAAACGTGTACTTAAATAAATAAGTAATAAATTACTAGAATTAGTAGAATATAATAAATACTTCTTAATATAAACAAATATTTGAAACAATAATAAATATTGGTATTTATTATATCAAACTAGTTGGACCCGTGGCGCTGCGCTACCCCTGCTAAAGTTATCAACGTTAAATTTGAATAGCATATACAGTAGATATCGGATATAAGCACATCTCAAATAAGAAAACATCGCATATAAGAAAGATTATCAAAAACACCGAGCTTATACTTTCTTATATCCGATAATTCCATATAGGAAAAAAACGCATATAAGAAAAAAGTCTCCGGCTTTTTTTAGTTTCTTATATGCGATATCTACTGTAGGTATAACCAATTAATAAGCAACCATTAAAATTAGCTAAACCGTGGATTTTTGTATGCTCACATTAACACTACAAAAATGTGTTAAATGTCCATGTGTTCCTCTGCCTTCCTGACGATTCTTGTATAGGTGTTATTGAATTTATGGCTGTTTTCTATAATGGTGATAATTTTTGTTGCATTGAAACCTAAAAACAGAGTTTTTCAAAAACTGACAAAAATTCAGAAATGATTGTGTCAAAAAACTTTATCTATATATATAAAAAAGTTTAGTGTTAAGTGATGACTGACTGACTGACAGATCATCGCCCAGACGAAACGGTTAAATTTTGAGTGTGGGTTGTTGTTGGTGTGTAGGCGTGAGATAAGGCTGGGTTTTTGGAAATTCGAACTGATGTTGTATGGATGATGCGTATTCCTATGTCTATGTTATTCCAATGACATGCAATGACGTTCTATAAAAATCTCAGTAAAGTCTGTTAAAGTTTTCTATTTTCAATATGCTGATTTTGAAAATGAAGTAAAATGAAGAATTTTCCGTTGATCGCACTGTGTGCTTGCACCCACGTTAACCTGACAATTTTTTAAGCCGGTATCTTTTAAGATACACGCATATATCATGCTCATAATTTTTGAGGTACTATTGATGCTATAACTCCGCATCCACGTGAAATGTTTGAAGTCTGTTTAGCCTGTGTTACATTCAGGGGATGTCATGACATACTGTGTAGGTCTCATTAACATCTGTTCAGCGGTTTTTTAGTCTATCGGGAACATATATAAAAAGAAACAAATCCTTTTCTCTTTTATATATAGATATAGATTTTCGAGATATAAAACATGAATATATTTAAGTACCTACTACCTTTTTAGCTACTATATCTACTCATAGAAAACTCACATTTAAATGTTATTCTCTGCCATAATAATATTGAGCCATATTCGCAAAAAAACGTAACCCTCAAATTTTAAATTTTACAGTAGAAGGTTTCTTTTAATAAATTCAGATTTAATAAAGCTATTATTTGGAAATTTTGAGCTATAGTTTAAAACAAAACTAGTTTATAACAAAACTATATAGAGTTTGTGATTCTAGACTCATAGAATAACAAACTCTTTCTTGACTCTTCTTTATGTAAATCAATTAAAAAGAAATACCAATCGGACACCGGTTGATTATTTAGGGGCCAATTAACACAATGTCGGTCGAACATACGTATGGGCTACGTTTGCATCTCTACAAAACGCAATTACGCCACTCTATGCTCAATTTTGTACGTTTTGCAACATTAGCTATATCCAAGCTATATCCAAATCTGAACAGATTTCAACAAAACGTGACACGTTTGACCGATTGGCAAATTTGGTGCCATTTTGGGTCTTTGATGCACCATTTACTTAAAATCGGCCGAAAATATATATGGGATCTATATACAAATCTGAATCGATTTCAACGGCACTTTTCACACGATAGGCTATACCAACTTCCGTAGGTTTTGCAAAATAGTGTGGCAATCGGCCTAACTTTGGGTGTATGGTACACCATTTACTTAAAATCTGATGAAAACCAAACTGATTTCAACGGAGCTTTGCACAAATTACTTTATGGTAACATCAGGTCAACATTGGGTCATTGATGCGCCATTTATGTAAAGTCGGACGAATCTATATATGGTGAAACTTTGCGTCATTGGTCCACCTTTTATTTAAAATCGGACGAAAATATATATGGGAGCCATATCTAAATTTGAATCAATTTTAAAACCTATATGACTATATGATACCACTTTGGGTATATTCTACATACGTATCCAAACGATTTCATGTCAATGTTCCTTCGAGGGAAATTAAACGTATTTAAATATCTGACCTTTACTAACAGTGAAAAACATTAATCCATACACATGGCTTTCTGTAACCTATTCTAAATTTAATCGGACAAAATTTATGTAATCGATTTATATACGCTGTTCGGTATATTGCTATGTCTGTATCTGCACCAATTTAAGAAAACGCAATAATGTCATTCTAGTCTCAATTTGTTACGTTGTGCAAAATTTCGTGTCAATCGGACAAACATCAGGAGTTTGGTGTACCATTTACCTAAATCCGGACGAAAATATATATTTGGGAGCTATATATAAATCTGAACCGATTTTAACAAAACTTGCCAGATATTAATGACATGTATTAATTTATGTCAACTATACCAAATTTCGTGCAAATCGAAATATATAAGAGCTTTGGTTCACCATTTACATTAAATCGGACGAAAATATATATGTGAGCTATATCTGAATCTGAACCGATTTTCACCAATTTCAATAGGGTTCGTCCTTTGGCCACATAAATGAACTGTATAAAATTTCATCCAAATCGGATTATAAATGCGACCTGTACTTTGTTTACAATATATACCCTTCACCACACTGTGGTACAGGGTATTATGCCTTTGTGCATATGTTTGTAACAGGCAAAAGGGAACGAGATGGTTCCTTTTGAGAATATGCATAGAATTACTTTTTAAGTCGATTTATGCACGTCCGTCACTCCGCCTGTCAGTAAGTGCATGCTAAATTTCAAACAAAGTACAGGTATCTACGATTAGAATTGGATGAAATTTGTGTTAAGTCCCTATATATCTTCCAATTTGCACAATATTTGGCATAGTGTATTGAATTAAGTCTAAAATAAGCGTTAAGTTTCGATAAAATTCGTTCAGATATATATATATATATATTCGTCCCATATATATATTTCCGATCTATATATATAAAAATGGAGCAAGAAAAATGTATACTAACGCATCAATTGAGAACGGCTGGACCGATTTGACTCATAATTTCTTTCAATTGTCGGTAATTACAGTGGGAAGGTTTTTATGAAAGAAAATTTTGAAAAAAATCCGCGAAAATCTTGCAAAAAATATTTAAAAAAAACGGCTGTACCGATTTGACTTAACATTTCTGTTAGTTGTCTATAATTGAAATGGAAAGGTTTTAATAAAAGAACATTTTGAGGAAAATCCGCGAAAATATTGCAAAAATTATTTTAAAGAAACGGCTGGGCCATTTGACTTAAAGTTTCTGTTAGTAGTCTTTAATTGAAGTGGAAAGGTTTTAATGGAAGAACATTTTGAGAAAAATCCGCGAAAATGTTGCAAAAATATATTTTGAAAGATATTAGAATTTCCACGCATTTTATATCGAACCTTTATGATTTCATCTCTTCGTAGTTCTTCTTGGGCATATTTTGGGCGAAAATTGGCAGCGTATAAAATTATTAAGTAATTATCATTTATGGAAAATTCTCAAAATATGTTAATTTTCTACCATCAATTGGATTGTCATTGCCTTGAAAAAACTATTGTATTACTATATAAAAATTAATTGCTGTTCGTTAGTCTCGCTAAAACTCGAGAACGGCTGAATGGATTTATCTGATCTGATTTATCTGATCTTGAAAACCGCGGAAAATTTGCAAAAAAAAATATTATGAAGCATATTTGCATTTCCACGAATTTTGTACCAAGCTATTTGATTGCAACACGTCGTAGTTGCTTTTTGAGATATTTTGGGCTAGAATTGGTAGCAAGTCAATTCTATAAGCCTTCATTTTCAATTATTGAAAATGTTCCATTTCAATTGGATTGACATTGTATTGAAACTTTTTTTTGTGAGAATACAAAAAAAAATTGAGAAGTATATATTTGAATGTACACGCGATCATTGTATGTACACAATTTTCTATAAAATCCACGTAAATTTTGGGACAAATGCAAGGATGAAAATCAAAAGACAGTCGGAATAGAGTTCTGATTCTAAGATTCATGCCCTAGATTATTTTCTTGAAAATAATAATAATAGGGACATGTTGATCCTCAAAGTACCTAAATTGTTGCAATGTCACGAGAGGCCAACCCAATTCGGTCGTTAGGCCAACCCAATTCGGTCAACGTCCTAAATAGAAATGGCCCTAAATAGAAATGTTTCCGCAAAAATGTGTTTTACCATCCCGGAATGATATATTACAGCTACTACAATGGGAATGGATATATGGCAAATTAATTATGCCGATTATATTTAAAAACGTGCCCAAATCCCCCATAGCATCGAAAATGTGGAGTACTATTATATAGGCGATATTTGGAGGCTTGGGCGAATATAAAATTACAGCCAAATACCGAATTTTAGGTATACCGTTATATGGGGGATATTCGAATTCTTGGGCCAATATTGATCATTTTAGTTAGGCAGTATTAGTAGTAGTATCCCTATTATTAAATTAGAAGAAATTCTGTGGATTATTGGGGGCTACCCTAAAAAGTGAAGGAAAATTTAACATTTTCAATACCAAATATCTTATGAGTAGTAGAAATGTGCAAATTTCAAAGTTCTATATTAAATCGTTGTGGGTATAAAAAGCTAATTTAATATTGCGCTACCGTTATATGGAAGTCTTATAAATATATTGGGGAAATGTAATCCGGAAGTCAAACTTATATGTGCATTTAAATGTTTTTAATTTAAATTTATTCTCCACGAATTCAATTATTAATCAACTTATATCCAACGAAACTTTAGAAGACAAAAATAGCAAATATCCCATAATGATAAAATTTTAGATAATGTTATTTTCTGTGTGTTCGGGCGAATACCAATATTTTACAAAAATCTGTGGAGGGTATAAAAACCATCCTAAAATGACGAAAATTAAAGATCAACTACATTGCTAGGCAAGACAACGTTTGCCGGGCCCGCTAGTTTTATGTAAATTTGCTGCACTAAATTTTGATCAACAGTGTGATGGATAAAATTTTTGAACTTATTAAAAATAAGGGAGGCCCTACCCATTATTTATAAAATTTATTTTATTTTATTTAAGTTTTAAAAAATACATGTTTCTAATTTTGTAAAAGTGCGTCTATAGTTATGTAACACTAGTAATTTTGAATGTGCAGAATTCGGCGAAACCATAAAGAATAAATTAATTATTTTTATTGAATAATATATGTTTTTGATTGTTTTATTGTGGACCATAACTTAATGGGTTCATTTTATTTGTCAACTAACATACAAATTAAATTAAAGGTGCGGCTATAGTTATGATACCCAGTGTAGTATGGAGAGTATATTAATTTTATCATTCCGTTTGTAAGTCATTTGAAATATTCATTTCCGACCCTATAAAGTATATATATTATTCAGGGTAAAATTTTAAGACGATCTAGCCATGTCCGTCCGTCTGCTGTAATCACTCTATCTTCTGAAAGAATTGAGATAGGGTGCTGAAATTTTGCATAGGGTTGTCTTTTGTCCACAGGCAGGTCAAGTTCGAAGATAGGATATATCCGACCCTATAAAGTAAATTCTTGATCAGCGTAAAATTCTATGACGATCTAGCCATGTCCGCCTGTCTGTCTGTTGTAATCACTCTAGCGTCTAAACGAATTGAGATAGATCGCCAAAATTTTGAATAGAGTCTGAACCGATTTTTCCCAATTTCAATAGGGTTCATCCTAGGGTCAAATAAGAGACCTGTGCCAAATTTCATCCAATTCGGATCATAAATGCGACCTGTACTTTGTTTACAATTTAACATCGACAGACAGACGGACGGACATGCATACATCGACTCAGAAAGTGATTCCATGCATATTCTCAAAAGGAACCACGTGTCTATCTCGTTTATTTTTGCCTGTTACAAACATACACACAAAGACATAATACCCTGTACCACAGTGTGGTGGAGGGTATAAATGGGGGGTTATTCCCCAAAAAGGAGCGAATATTAATAATTTTCGGTTGCAGCAAATTGCAGCAAATTCGGTTGAACAACGCGCTCACGAACCCCAAAATACCGAAAATTGGTGGTACCCCTATATGGAGGCTAACCGAAAAAATGGACCTATGTTTATAATTTTTTTTTTTTTTGTGGAGGGATTTGGAACCTATTAAGAGCTCAAAATACTTAATTACAGCCAATTCGGTGAAGAAATACGATCAAGACCCCCAAAATACTGAAAATTAGGAGGTACCAATATATGGGGGCTACCAGAAATAGTGGACCTATATTTATACTTTTTTGTGAAGACATTTAGTACCCAATAGGAACCCAATATACCAAATTTCAGTGAATTCGGTTGAAAAACGCGCTCAAGAACACCAAAATACCGAAAATTGGGGGTACCATTTTATGGGAGCTATGCCTAAACGTGGACCGATATATCCTATCTTCGAACTTGACCTGCCTGCAGACAAAAGACAACCCTATGCAAAATTTAGCACCCTATCTCAATTCCTTCAGAAGACAGCGTGATTACAACAGACGGACGGACATGGCTAGATCGTCTTAAAATTTTACCCTGATCAAGAATATAAATACTTTATAGGGTCGGGAATGAATATTTCAATGACTTACAAACGGAATTACAAAATTAATATACCCTCCATACTATGGTGGAGCACAGTAGGAAAAAATGCAGATCTAGCGCGCAGAAAATAAAAGTAGATGTTTTACTGTATGTTTATCGATATTTTGGATAAGAATAGATTTAGATGGACACTTTTAATGATTTTATGAAAAAATTTGGCAATTTTTTTTAACCCACTAAGCGCCAAATTTTTTTTTAGGAAAAAAACCTAAATTTTTAGTTGAAAATTACTATTTTGAAACATTTCAAATATTTCTAATAAGCAACATTTTTCGTTATAACTAATAGAACTCCTAAAATGGAAGCTTCTTTTAAAAATTCCGAAACATATGAAGGGTAAAAAGTGGGTTAAGGGCAAACACTATTGTTATTATATATATCTTTGTTATTGTTAATATTACATATCTAAAACATTAAACTATATATATTTTACAAAATTTAGGCGTTACTTATTAAATACTAATCTCATTCAGAATCCGAGTTTTGATCTGAATTAGTTGGTAGCATTGGATCCTCCAGTAGTTTAAGGACTTCTTAAGATAGTGGCTCACTATATCGATGGTTAAGAGATGTACTACGAGACAAACTTGATCTTTTTGGATCAGAAGAAAATAGCAACCTATTGAAAAGATCCCCATTGTTTCCTCACGACTAATTTTTCTGGTGTACAGTTTCCTGTAGTTCCGAAAGTCCTTATTTCTAGATTCCATGGCTGCTTCAGAAAACATTCCTATGGGCAAAGCTGCACATTTAATTATATCAGCTCCATGCACTAATATTTTGAGTATGTTTGAAGGCATATAGAACCAAGAATATAATTCCACGAAAAGAATAAATGTTTCCTCAGTAAGTTTTTTAAAAGACTCTGCGTTAATAGCATATCCACAGGCCATGGTTGAAAGGATGATACTAAAGTTTTTAATTAATTTTTCATCAACACCAGTTATCGACGATGCCAAGCCAGGTTGGCTAAAAAAACGCCTAGCATTATTGCCATCGTTTGTTGTTCCGGATACTGACTTGGGTGTGTCAACAATAATGTGCATTTCTTCCTTCAAATCATTAATGATACGTGCCCTCCTTTCTTCGAAAAGTGGCCGATCGGAGCTATTAATTTTCCACTTTTTAATACCAGTCGGTATGAAATGTGGAATATATATTCTAAACATCGTTAATGACGAAATGTTGTTGTAATTTACTTATAGCGAAAACCAAAAATGTAGGTAAAACCGTGTGTATATGAATGTTACACCAATGATATTTTTCCAGGGTTCATAAAGTGGACCCTTTACCTGCAGTATTTTAGAAGACTCTTACAACCAATTTCGTTGTAATTTCAATTTTTACTTAGAAAGTCATTTGGAATAAATGTATATTCAGTGCATGAGTTTAAAATCAACGTTTGGAGCAGCTTACTTAAAGCCCTCATTTCATACTCACACCCAGTACTCTGGAACCTTAGGATGTACATTTTGAACTTGTTTTTTCTTATCTGCTATGCTGTGATCTATTCCAAGTCATATTTGATGAATTATATAAAAAAAATTCGCAAATTTTTAATTTTATTTGAACAAAACCTTAAAAAAGCTTCCTACACCAAATTGGCATTTTTTCAAAAAATTGCCATAAATCCGAGAGTCTCAGGACAAAATTTAGTATGATGTTCTAGACAGACACACAAGAAAAATAAAACAAAAATCAACGCTGAACTCGACTGCACTCAATACTAAACCCCTATTTTAATTGAAGGAATTTAAAAAAACGGACCTTACATATATTTAGCCCGAAACACCTAAATTAAAACCAGTGAGCGGAGCAGTATAGTCGAACGGGCCGACCATACGATACCCTACACAACTACCACGGAACTCAAATTTTCTGCGGATCTTTATTCCGAGCCTGGGCAATATTTCGTGATCTTGCCCGATTAGAGGTAAACAGCACCTCTTCCTCACACTGACATATTTCCCGAATATTACGATTATTCAGTACAGCTATTGTCCAGATTCCATTCACCGTGGGTTGTGTTGTGATGTTCGGCTTTCATTTGTGGTCTATAGATCGACTCGAAAATAACACAAAAAAATTAGTTTTCGGTCCACTTCATTCCAAAATTATTATCTGATCATCACCGAAAATTATAGGCGTTGTCCTTGACCATAACTGGAACATTTCAAAGCGATCAGCGCTATAGTTCCGCTCTCTAGAGTGATAATGGGTTACTAAAAAATATACGAATACGGAAATACCTGTAAATATTTAGGTGTAACTCCCACATCCGAGCACATACAACAATATAATTGGTATTAATTTAAAGGTCAACCACTCCTCTTGGATATAATATCAATTTCTAGGGTCTATGTCCTTCAGGGATAGAATACAAATTTTGTAATTTTTCACACAAAAGTCAGGGTTCATTTGACCCGCTAAATACTGACTGATCCCCTTCTACATGCAAAATTTCACGATGTTCGGGCCATTATTGCGGTCTCTGGAGCGACTAGAAAAACCGACAAAAATTTAGTATTTGGTCCATTTCATCCCCTAAATATTAACCTATCTTTCCCAAAAACAATAGGGGTCTTCATTGGCCAAAACCCATCCTACATGCAAAATTTCGTGAAGATTGGTCCATAACTGTGGCCTGTATCGTGTTTACAAATTATAATGGACAGACGGAAGGACGGACACACATATCTAGATCGACTCAGCTAGTCGAGATATGATGATCGGTATACTTAAAGGTGGGTCTAGGACCAATATTTCGCGGCGTTACAAACTTTTGGGGCTGCACAAAGCTATAATACCCTGACAACATAGTTGTGTAGGGTATAATAACATTTAATTAAATACCAATACAATATATCAAAAATTGACAAAATTTTATAAT
Source organism: Musca vetustissima (assembly GCF_032173495.1). Classification (NCBI taxonomy): domain Eukaryota; kingdom Metazoa; phylum Arthropoda; class Insecta; order Diptera; family Muscidae; genus Musca; species Musca vetustissima. The sequence continues at coordinate 388 of NW_026876399.1, read as the reverse complement.
AATATATTCACAGAATGCACACGACCATATGGGGACTACCCCAGAAAGGAGAATATTGATCATTTTGGTAGGGAGATTTGTTACCATATACGACTACAAAATACCAAATTACAGCCAATTCGGTCGAAAAATACGATAAGAACTCCCAACATACAGAAAATTTGGGGGTACCGTTGTATGGGGACCACCAGAAAAAGTGGACCTATATATATAATTTTTATTTGAGTAATTTTGTACCTAATAAGAACCCACTGTACAAAATTTCAGCGAATTCAGTTATAAATACCCTTATGTGGGTGCTATCCGAAAAAATGGACCTATATTTATAATTTTTAGTAGGGAGATTTGCTACCTAATAAGAACTCAAAGTACTAAATTTCAACGAATT
>NW_026876398.1:0-19692 GCF_032173495.1 Musca vetustissima | reverse complement strand
TGTATGTATATAAAAATGAATTGCTGTTCGTTAGTCTCGCTAAAACTCGAGAACGGCTGAACGGATTTTTCTTATCTTAGTCTTAAAATATTCGTAGAGCTTCAGGGAAGGTTTAAAAGGTGAGAAAAATTTAAAAATCGCGAAAAATTTGCAAAATAGAAAAAATATTATGAAAAAAAATATTATGAAAAAAAACAATATATGAAAAAAAATATTCATTTGTCAAATATTGAAAATTTTCCAAATATTTTATTTTATTCAATTGACCTTGTACTGAAACTTTTTTCTGAGAATGCAAAACAATAATTGAGATGAATTCGCGATCATTGTATGTACACGTTTTCCATAAAATTCACGTACATTTTGGAACAAATGCAAGGATGAAAATCTGAAGATTCTGAAAGAGTTCTGATTCTAAGACACGTGCCCTAGATTATTCTTCTTGAAAATAATAATAGGAACATGTTGTTATTGAAGTACCTAAAATGTACCATTATATGCCTAATCGTTGGTCAATGTCTTTAATCGCATATGTGTATCACAGAGAAAATTAAGTTCATATTAAAAGAGAACAACTATAAAAAACATTTGTTATAACAAAGAGTCTCATGATGTTACCTCAATATGTCAACTACCAATATATTTAATACCATGAAAAATCGTTGTTAAGATCGAACTTTTGTACTTCCTAATATGTAGATTCCTTAAATCGGCCGTGACATTTATATGAGGACTATGTTACACAGTATGTGTAGTAGATTGGAAAACGGGGGGTAAGAACTTCAACATACTGAAAATTAAACAGGAAATATGTATGGCGCCTTTTTATTGCATTAAACCATATCCATGATCCATCCATTCCGTCAAATTCTTTACAAAACCGAAAATGGTGCGGGACCCGTATGTAGGAGCTATACAAAACTTGGTCCTGAATAGAAATGTTTCCGCAAATGTGTTTTACCCTTTCAATATCACGGAATTATATATGATATGAATGCACCGATATTGATAATTTTTTGTAAACAGGTTTTCTTCATCCAAAATAAAACATTACAGCACTTCGGCTGAAGCACTCCCTAAAATACCGAACTCCTCAAAGTACCGAATATTGTGGGTACCTCAAAGATTTAACCAATATTGACAATTTAAGTACGATTCATTCTACCAAATATACAACCAAAAGTGCCGAAATCCCCCACAGTATCGAAAAAGGTGGATTACTATTACATGGGGGGATATTTGAAAGCTTGGGCGAACATAACATTGCAGCCAAATACCGAATATTAAGGGATGCCGTTAGATGGGGATATCCGAATACTTGAGTCAATATGGAAAATTCTAATTAGGGAGAATTTCTTCCCAATAAGTATCCCTAATATTAGGTTTGGGAAAAAGAAATCCATTAGACCGGTGGAACGATCGAATTTTACAGGCATGTCGTAACATCGTCCAGGAGCTAAAAATTAAACCATTCACACAAAGCTGGATTCAAAAATAAGCTCAATGGTTGGGTGCCTCACCAATTAACAGAAAAAAATGGAATGGATCGAATTTCCATCTGCGAAGCCTTGACCAAACGGAATGAGATACTCTTATTTTTATAAACGGATGGTGACTGGAAATGAGAAATGGATGAGAAATACAGGGGCAGGACAACGCTAGACCATCTTATGAGTAGTACAAATGTATGTGCAAATATAAAATTTATATCTTAAATCGTGGAGGGAGCAACAAAACTCACTCATAAACATCAAATTCAGTTTTGTAATGTTACCCTATGTGTGCTCTGATAAATACCAAGATGTTACAAAAATATATACAATTCACCTTATGATGGTGGGTATAAAAACAACCTAAAATGCCGAAAATTATACATCAAAAATATTGTTAGGCAAGACAGCGTTTGCCGGGCCCGCTAGTACTTTATAATAATCATACTATTATTAATAATGCCGATAATTGTTATGTATTTACCTAAAATTCCCACAAGATTCAATATTTCTAATCATTTACGACCAGAATTTTCAAAATTCTTAAAAAAAATCAATAAAACGACCTTTCCCTTTGCAACAGCTCTAAATGTTCATCGAATACCTATATATTCTGAGTAATATTATACGTTATTCTCCTGGCTTTAATTTTCGACTCGAAAGGGAAATAACTGACTAACAAACCATGCAATGATCACCCGCATCCGAGTACCTACGGCAATATAATTGGTATCAATTTAAAGGTCAACCACTCCTCTTGGATATACTATCAACTTCTCGGGTCTATGTCCTTCAGTGGTAAATATATACGCTATAGAATACAAATATTGTCATTTTTCACAAAGTTAGGGTCCATTTGACCCGCTAAATATTGATCTTTATCAAAACAGGCATGCTTATTCTTTGGCCCGATCCCCTTCTCCATGCAAAAATTCGCGGAGTTTGGGCCATAATTGCGGCCTCTGGAGCGACCAGAACAACCGACAAAAATAAAGTTTTTGTCCCCTAAATATTTACCGATCTTTTCCAAAAACAATAGGGGTATTCATAGACCAGAACCCATCCTACATGCAAAATTTCGTGAAGAATGGTCCATAACTGTGGCCTGTATCGTGTTTACAAATTATAATGGACAGACGGACGGACGGACACACATGTCTAGATCGACTCAGCTAGTCGAGATATGACGATCGGTATACTTAAAGGTGGGTCTATGACCAATATTTCGCGGCGTTACAATCTCTTGGGGCTGGACAAATCTATAATACCCTGACAACATAGTTGTGTAGGGTATAAAAAAACGCTGTATTAATTCGAGGTTTAATCTCTGTTAGTCTTTTTAATATCTCCGGCCAAAGTCATGGGTAATATTGGAATTTTTTTAAAAATATTTTTTTTTTGCAAATTCGAGATTATATCTCTAATACGCCTTTTGAACATAACCGACAAAAGGTCAGTCAATCCTTTTGAGAACAATTTAAATTGCTAATCTAACTAAAAATCGCACATTCATTTGTTTCTAACTTTGTGGCGTATACATAGCGGCAACACTCATACGCCACCTACATCCTGCATAAAAATTGCTTTATGTAAAATAAACTAATAATTAATTATAATAACATCGAGAAAGTCTCTACAAATTTTTTCCGATAATTTTTAAATCTCAAGACAAACAAAAATTTAACGAAAACCAAAAAAAAAAGAAATATTTTCAAAATCCTTATATTGTATCAGTGACTCAAGGACTCTTTTGGATAAATCATTGAAATGCACTTCAGTGCATGTCTTGTAATATTTTTTTTCTTGTACTCATCCTCTTCTTCATATTCTTCTTGGGTTTTTGTTGTGTTTGCATTGTACGTGATAAACATTGATGATGATGAATATGTTTGGTGAAGGCATTACAACCATCCACCCACATGCATGCATGGCCACATCCTAAGTTACATCACATGCCTGCCTGATATCTTCGGCAAGTGTATTGACACAAAAATAGTCGTACCTCATCATCATCATAGTCCTCATCGGGTTTTTGTTGTATTCTTGCCTTAAAAAACAAAAACAGCTCTTGGGATGACTAGATAGCACAAGTCACTCTTAGGTTCGTCCGAATACTATTGGGGAAATAATGATGATGATGACGATAATGATGATGACAGGGCTTTTAAAATATTTACCACTAATAAATAGCATGGGTGGGGTTATGAAAATAGCACAGTTTTTTTTAAGGTATGCAAAGACATTTATGAAAATAAAATCACATAGAGGTGATGGAGTGATGGCATTTTTTGGGTTAAATTAAACATTTTTGGAAAGGGCTCTCCATGTTGGGCGCCATTTATTCTAAGCCTAACCGTAATGTTTATTTAATTGCTTATGTATTAACCTTGTAGCATATTGCCATATTTTTTGCCATATTTTTTGCGAGATAATTTAGTAAATAATTTAAATAAACAATTATTTAAATATTTTGGAAATAATTTTAAGTAAGGCCTGGTATTCGAATTTAATTTTTAATACAATTTAAAAATTAAATTAAAGATGTAAATATTTAAAGGATTTCCCACATGACAAAAATGTTTTATTTCCAAGAAATATTATTGTTTTCATCTACGAATTCTTCGAATGGATTATCAACGTTGGGCGCCATTTATTCGAAGCATCACCTTACCTCTTTATTGTTTACTTGTTTATTTATATATGGTCATTTTCTCAATTAACCTTGTAATTATAAATGTCGGAATTTTTTGCGAGGTCATTTCGTCAAGTAATTTACATAAACAATTAGTTAGTGTTTTTGTAAATAATTATTAGTGGGTGTTTTGGAGATATGGCAAGTTGTTATATATTTTGAAAATATGTTGAAGTGATAAAAATATCATAAAATTCATTGTAATATCAACACAATATCAATTTATTTATCATTTAGATAATTTACTAAATGTAATTAGTAATTGAAATAAATGATAACTTAATTAAATGTTGCGATAATAAATATTGAATGATTTACATTATATTAGGGTAGATACACGACTATTATTTATATTATTGACATAGTGATTTAAATCGGAATATTTATCATAAAATATTCCATAGTTATACTCACAATTTTTATACCCTACACAACTATGTTGTCAGGGTATTATAGCTTTGTGCAGCCCCAAAAGTTTTAACACCGCGAAATATTGGTCCTAGACCCACCTTTAAGTATACCGATCGTCATATCTCGACTAGCTGAGTCGATCTAGACATGTGTGTCCGTCCGTCCATTATAATTTGTAAACACGATACAGGCCACAGTTATGGACCAATCTTCACGAAATTTTGCATGTAGGATGGGTTCTGGCCAATGAAGACCCCTATTGTTTTTGGGAAAGATCGGTTAATATTTAGGGGATGAAATGGACCAAATACTAAATTTTTGTCGGTTTTTCTGGTCGCTCCAGAGGCCGCAATAATGGCCCGAACATCGTGAAATTTTGCATGGAGAAGGGGATCGGGCCAAAGAATAAGCATGCCTGTTTTGATAAAGATCGGTCAATATTTAGCGGGTCAAATAGACCCTGACTTTTGTGTGAAAAATGACCAAATTTGTATTCTATAGCGTATATATTTACCCCTGAAGGACATAGGCCCGAGAAGTCGATATTATATCCAAAAGGAGTGGTTGACCTTTAAATTGATACCAATTATATTGTTGTATGTGCTCGGATGTGGGAGTTACACCTAAATATTTACAAGTATCTCCGTATTCGTATATTATTTAGTAACCCATTATTACTCTATAGAGTGGAACTATATCGCTGATCTCTTTGAAATGTTCCATGAGGTTCCAGGTATGGTCAAGGACAACGCCTATAATTTTCGCTGATGATCAGATATAAATTTTGGAATGAAGTGGACCGAAAACTTAATTTTTTGTGTTATTTTCGAGTCGATCTATATACCACAAATGAAAGCCGAACATCACAACACAACCCACGGTGAAGGGAATCTGGACAATAGCTGTACTGAATACTCGTAATATTGGGATAACATGTCAGTGTGAGGAAGGGGAGCTAGGACCTATAATCGGGCAAGAGGGTGCAAATATCACGAAATATTGCCCAGGCTCGGAATAAACATACGCAGAAAATTTGAGCTCCGTGGTGGTTGTGTAGGGTATCGTATGGTCGGCCCCGTCCGACTATACTGCTCCGCTCACTGGTTTATCTAATTTTTTGTATAGCTTACATCCAATGTAATGATAAAACGGCAAGGATCTTTATAAAGAGGACATAATAAATAAATGAAATGTTGACAAAGTTTATAAGGACATCTCGGCACTATATATACCAAATTGCAGCCACTTGTGATAATATATATTCTTGTAAAATTTTATATCAGCATTGTATTATTGAAAATTCAGATAGTGTTTTAACATAAAACATGGGCTATTAGCAAATTATTGCTATTGTTACCATTAGGGTTTTGGGGTCGGGAATTCCCGTCCCGGGTATTGCCGGGATTTCGCGATTTTTTTGACATTGATATTTCCGGGATTTCCCGACAGTATTTCCCGGGAAAACGGGAAATTGCATTTCTAAATAAATATTAATACGGAATTATACATTTATTATTTGTTATCGATAATGCAACAACTACAAGGGGAGATTTTAATGTGTGTACAAGTAGAAGATGCTCATTTTAAACCCGATTTATCTAATAGAAATTCGGAAAGTGATTGAAGAAAAACTGCTGGAATTATGTGTTGAAACCCATGTTGTAGCAATTGTTTTAGATATGGCGAAAGTCATGAGAAAATTTATTCTAAATGTCCTATTAAAGGGTTATTTTGTTGGAATCATGCCATACATTTATAATTTTGCTAATGCTGTCTTGAAAACACCGTAAGATCAACAAACATCTATCGGCCACTCAATTCCACAGATATTACAAAAAGAAATAAGTGACCGACGTGAATTAAAATTTATATGAGACCCAGATAGGTTGGGGTATACGGATGTGCCAAAAAGACACAAACGGTGTATGCAGAAGATACTTAGGTTTTCATCTAGTAGTGATGAAGATAAAATGGTTGCAAAGTCAATCCCTATAAGATAAAAACCTTGTCACAGTATATTTATACCCTTCACCACACTGTGGTACAGGGTATTTTGTCTTTGTGCATATGTTTGTAACAGGCAAAAATAATCGAGATAGACCCATGGTTCCTTTTGAGAATATGCATAAAATCACTTTCTGAATCGATTTATGCATGTCCGTCCGTCCGTCCGTCTGTCCGTCTGTCCATGTTAAATTGTAAACAAAGTACAGGTCGCATTTATGATCCGATTTGGATGAAATTTGGCACAGCTCATTTGTTTGGCCCAAGGACGAACCCTATTGAAATTGGGAAAAATCGGTTCAGATTAGATATAGCTCCCATATATATTTTTGCCCGATTTACGGATTTTAGACCCTGAAAATCTTTCGATTTGCACGAAATTTGGCATAGCGTACTGAATTGAGCCACGAAAGATGTGTGCCAAGTTTCGTGAAAATCGGTTCAGATTTATATATAGCTCCCATATATAGTTTCGCCCAATTTACGGACTTTAGACCCTGAAAATCTTTCGATTTGCACGAAATTTGGCATAGCGTACTGAATTGAGCCACGAAAGATGTGTGCCAAGTTTCGTGAAAATCGGTTCAGATTTAGATATAGCTCCCATATATAGTTTCGGCCGATTTTTGGTAAATGGCGTACCAAAGTCCCTATATATCTCTCGATTTGCACGAAATTTGGCATAGCGCACTGAATTAAGTCTAGAATGATGTGTGCAAAGTTTCGTGAAAATCGGTTCAGATTTAGATATAGCTCCCGTATATATCTTCCTCCGATTTAAGGTAAATGGTGTACCAAAGTCCTTATATATCTTTCGATTTGCATGAAATTTGGCATAACGTACTGAATTGAGGCTAGAATGATGTCTGTCCAGTTTCGCGAAAATCGGTCCAGATTTAGATATAGCTCCCATATATAGTTTCGTCCGATTTCATGTTAATGGTGCCCCAAAGTCCCTATATATCTTTCGATTTGCAGGAAATTTGGCATAACGTACTGAATTGAGCCTAGAATGATGTCTGCCCAGTTTCGAGAAAATCGGCCCAGATTCAGATATAGTTTCGTCCGATTTCATGTAAATGGTGCACCAAAGTCCCTATATATCCTTCGATATATTTAGATAGAGCTTCCATATATATTTTCGCCCGATTTTAAGTAAATTGGACATCAAACTCTTCATGCTAGTCAGGTTGACATAAAATTTTGCACAACGTACAAAATTGAGCATAGAATTACGTAGTTGCGTTTTCTAGAAGTACAGACATAGCCCAACAGATAACCTATTTATATTTGATTGAAGTCGATTTATATAACTTATGGATATATAGGTAGATTCACATTTAGATAAATATCACATATTTAATTTCATCCAATTTCATGTTAATAGTCCTGTTTAATATACCCATAGTGGTGAAGGGTATCATATATTTTCCTTACAAAAGGTGTGAAAAGTCCCGGGAAGTCCCCGGGTACCCGGAATGAAAATTTTGAATTTCCGATTTCCCTGGAATGAAAAAAAAAATCGGGAATTCCTAAAAATTAAACAACTTAACCGTTATCTATGTGGCGTATGAATAGTGACAACACTCATACGCAAAGTGTCACCTTCTATATATTCATGGAATAATATCAAGTATTTTTTTAATAAAGTCTAAATACCCTTATTCTGATAATTATTGTATTTGTATATTCTTCACAATCCTGTGGTACAGGGTATTATATGTTTGTAACAGGCAAAAGGAAATGCGATAGACCCATGGTTCCTTTGGAGAATATGCATAGAATCAGTTTCTGAGTCGATTTATGCCCGTCCGTCTGTCTGTTGATGTTAAATTGTATAATTTATAATTCGATTTGGATGAAATTTGGCACAACTCACTTATTTAGCCCATAGACGAGACTTAAATATACCTCCCATATATATTTTCGTCCAATTTTATGTAAATGGTGCACCAAAGTCCCTATATATCATTTGATTTCCACGAAATTTGGCATTGAGTCTAGAATGATGTGTGCTTAGTAAAAATCGGTTCAGATTTAGATATAGCTCCCGTATATATTTTCGCCCGATTGAATGTAAATGGTCCACAAAAGTCCCTTCATATGCTTCGAATTTTATGAAATTTGGCATAGCGTACTGAATTGAGTCTGGAATGATGCGTGTTAAGTTTCGTAAAAATCGGTTCAGATTTATATATAACACCCATATATATTATCGTTCGATTTCGATTTGCACGAAATTTGGCATAACGTACTAAATTGTGTCTAGATCTATGGGCCTATCTGCGTCGATGGCGAATATCGCTGTCGAATGAACCATGAGCTATACCATCAATTCTCGGACATCGACATAGTCAGACGGATCGAGCTGCAGCGACTACGTTGGCTAGGCCATGTTGTGCGGATGGATGGGATGCAGAAGGGGAATCCGATGGAAAGATCAAGTAGAATACAACAGCTCGGAAAGTGGTCTTTCAAATGGGATGAGATGCGCACAAGACCGACGCCACAACCGTTCTTTCATAAGCCAGCCAAGGAAAAGAAAGGAATGCGGACACAGCTTCTGTATATATTTAGAACGGTTATCTGGTTGAGATTTTTAACAGTGCGGCATACCAAATAACGTGTATTAGATTTCCTTTAAATCGATTTACATAAATTTGTCCCATTGTACGCAAACGACTCTAAATCTGTCCGAATGAAATAAAATTTAGCAGCGGTCGAAGAATAGCTCTGTTAGTCCTTCAAACAAATCTATCAGCTTTGGAAAAATATTTGTATTATTAAAATACACGAAAAAAATCGAACATTTGTATTTTTTGTCTGTGTGGCGTATTAACAGTGACTGCAAATAGGTACGCAATATGGTGTTTTAACTTACAGTAAAACTAAGGCGTATACATATCGATAATACTCATACGCAATATGCAACCTGATATATTTATGTAATAAAAAAGTAGAAATTATGTTAAGTTCAACCCGGCCGATCTTTTGATACCCTTCACCATGAGGTTGACAATCAAAATATCTAAAATGGCTCCCAGGATAAAAATCATATTATGATAGGACCAGAACATACCGAATAATACGTGAGAAAAAGATGATCTACGGAAGGAACCACGATATTTTCTCAAAACGAAATTTCAGTGGAGGTTCCTTAATAGTCTTTGAAGCATTTTATAGCAACGGAATGCTTGATTTTGGCATTTCCTAGTTGTCGAATGAATTCAATGGAGTTCGTTCAAGTTTTGGAGGACAAATTATTATATACGGAAGGAACCAGGATATTTCTCAAATATATAAACGAAGTGATATTTTTTGGTAGTGAATGTCGAATACTGGGAGGCATCGTTATAAGAGGACTACCCTGAACTTGGGTCAATGTTAATATATATTTTTTTTTTTTGACATATATGTGTTATTTAATAAGAACCCAAAATATGAAAGAACAGCCAGATTGGTTGGAAACTGTGTTCAAAATACCGAGTCTTAGGGAGTACCGTTATATGGGGGCTACTCTGAAACTTGGGTCAATATTAATAATTTTTTGTACAGAGATGTGCTATTACATTATAAGTACGGTTGGAACACATTGGGAGGTGCCGTTATATGTGGGCTATCCTGAAACTTGGGTAAATATTAATAATTTCTATAACGGATATGTGTTGTTAAATTTGAACCCGAAATACCAAATCCAATTCGGTTGGAAACATGGGTCAATATTAATAATTTTTAGTACGGAGATGTGCTATACAATTAGTACTGTTGTATTGGGGCTACAACAAAACGTGGACCAATATATGGCATTTGCAATACAAAACATCCTAGGAGTACTTGCAATGTCGGTGTCAAATCTCGGAACTCTATTATAAATATTGCGATCTTTATCGTAATTGCAGCAGACGGATAGACAAACGGACAATCGTAAATCGACATAGAATTTTATTCTGATGAAGAATATATATACTTTGAGGGGTCTCTGGTGAATATTTCGAGGTGTTGCGAACGGAAAGACAAATATAATATACAATTCACCTTATGAATAATTAATATACCCTGGTGGAGGCTATAAAAACCAGACAGAACAAAACTTTTCAACGTATTAGAGGCATAAGTCTTAAAATCGTCAACACGTGTCCCGGATTCATCCTATACTCCATCCTAAGTACAATGTACACTTCATAAGACCATCATGTTGCGAAAAGAGTTTATAATTTTATTTTTAAATTTTGGCTCAGAACACACACACGTGCGCTCACACATTTCCCAACAAATCCTCTTAAAGCGAACAAAAAATCAAAAAACCAAACCTTTCTACTTACAAACAAATCTTTGAAAAAAGATGTCAAAAAACTTACCACAGATTGTCTATCATTTTTAACTACTTAAATGAAAAAGGTAAATAAATTTAGACGAATTATAAATAAATAAAAAAAGGAAATATTTTGGAGAAAAAGACATCCGAAAACCATGACAGACATAGTACTGGGAACTTTGTTCTAAGCCTTACTAAAAATAGAACAAAACATCATGTCCCCCTAATTTCCTTTAAGAGGATTTTCCCCGAAAATTATTTTTGGTTGGAAAAATTATTTTCAATATGCCGAGGAAAAAATTTCGCCAGCTTAACGTAATTTGATGTTGATTTTATCTAGAAAATATAAAATTGACGGAAAAAATTGGAACATAAAAATTCAACACGAATTAAGGTGTGAAATGGAAGTGCCAACATCATGAACGAAAACATCCTTTTTTGTTTTCCGGTTTCCTGTTAAACACCACCGCCAACAAAAACGACGACAAGAAATGCCTAGGAGTAAATATTGAGTAGTTAAAACGTAGACGTCAAAATACACATTCCAATGAAGAGAATATGAGAAAACCTAATGCGTAGGAATGCCGATACACCATCTAAGGAATGTGGATATGAGTAGTACGAGGGGGGAAATAATTTCTGGACAGTGGGATCAATTTGTATTCTCAAATGAAAAAAATATTTCCACGACTGCGGATTATTGACGCCTTATGAGAGCCTCGAAAATATATTCTTTAAAAAGTCCACGCCTTATGAGAGCCTTGAAAAAATATTCTTTAAAAAATCCACGCCTTATAAGAGCCTTGAAAAAATATTCTTTAAAAAATCCACGCCTTATAAGAGCCTTGAAAAAATATTCTTTAAAAAATCCACGCCTTACAAGAGCCTTGAAAAAAAAAAATATTCTTTTAAAAAATCCACGCCTTACAAGAGCCTTGAAAAAATATTCTTTAAAAAATCCACGCCTTATAAGAGCCTTGAAAAAATATTCTTTAAAAAATCCACGCCTTATAAGAGCCTTGAAAAAATATTCTTTAAAAAATCCACGCCTTATAAGAGCCTTGAAAAAATATTCTTTAAAAAATCCACGCCTTATAAGAGCCTTGAAAAAATATTCTTTAAAAAATCCACGCCTTATAAGAGCCTTGAAAAAATATTCTTTAAAAAATCCACGCCTTATAAGAGCCTTGAAAAAATATTCTTTAAAAAAAATCCACGCCTTATAAGAGCCTTGAAAAAATATTCTTTAAAAAATCCACGCCTTATAAGAGCCTTGAAAAAATATTCTTTAAAAAATCCACGCCTTATAAGAGCCTTGAAAAAATATTCTTTAAAAAATCCACGCCTTATAAGAGCCTTGAAAAAATATTCTTTAAAAAAAATCCACGCCTTATAAGAGCCTTGAAAAAATATTCTTTAAAAAAATCCACGCCTTATAAGAGCCTTGAAAAAATATTCTTTAAAAAAATCCACGCCTTATAAGAGCCTTGAAAAAATATTCTTTAAAAAAATCCACGCCTTATAAGAGCCTTGAAAAAATATTCTTTAAAAAAATCCACGCCTTATAAGAGCCTTTAAAAAATCCACGCCTCATTAGGACCCCAAAAAATATTCTTTAATAAATCCACGCCTCATTGGAGCCTTGAAAAAATATTCTTTAAAAAATCCACGCCTATGTTGACCCTTGAAGAAATATTCTTTAAAAAAAAAGAGGAGAAATATTCTTTAAAAAATCCACGCCTAAGTTGATCCTTGAAAAAGTATTCCTTAAAAAATCCACACCTCATCTCATTACCACAGTCTGTCAATCTGACACCATGTCATCATGTAAATAATTTGTTTTCGTTTTTTTTTCATTTTCTTGCCTTAATTTTACCGGCCATTACAAAATTCGAATGACCGTTATTATCGCCACCAAACATCGTAAAAGAAATAAAGAAAAAAAAAATCCATTCAACATGCAAAGCGAAAATATCGCTGCGAAGACTAACCGATTTGTGTTTGTTCCCATTTGGATTGTGGCAAGTCACGCCAATATTTAATTTAAATATGTTTGTTGTTGCTTTTTTCAACCTAATTTTTTGTTGTTGTTTGTTGTTAAGAATAAAATCTGCTGACGATTGACCTGTGATAATTTAATGATGTCCTTTGTTGATAGCTTCAAGCTATAAATATACACTAATAATAATGTGGCATACTTTTAGGAGGGGGACATTTTTCTTATTAGATTTTTATTTACTTGTTTTTTTTTTTTTTTTTGAATATTTTAAAAATATCTATTTTTAAGGACCATAACTGGTGCTCTTCACTAGGAAACACAAAATTCCTAGTTTCCGCTTGCCATCACTTGGTGGAATGACTTTAACCCTTTCTGATGAAGCTAAATATCTTGGCACTATCCTAGACCGCAGGTTACTGTGGAATAGGAATGTTGAGGAACGCTCCAAGAAGGGATTGCTGGCACTCTATTCATGCAAGAACTCCATAGGCAAGAGTTGGGGATTGAGACCCGGAATTATACACTGGCTGTATACGACGATTGTCTTACCCATACTCATGTCTTGTCTGGTGGCAGGGGGTGAACAAAAAGAAGCTGCTGACAAAACTGAACTTAGTACAGCGATCGGCTTCAATTCTGATCACCGGAACATTAAGAAGTACACCACAGGCAGCCTTGAATGCAATCTTGAATCTCCAACCATTGGATATTCTGATCAAATTCCAGGCGGCCAGGTGTGCCCTGAGACTCCGGGAAACAGATGCCTTGAAATCGCTGAACTATGGTCATGCCAGCATCCTAAACATAACGCCAGGTTATGACCTTTTTAGGGGGTTAGTCATATCAGTGATTATATTCCCCCCCATAGGGACTTTAATGACATCAAAGTTGAATTTCCTAGTAGGGAATCCTGGACTAGTGGCTCCCTACCTCTGTCAGGTCTGTCAATCTTCACAGACGGGTCCAAGATGGAGGAAGGCACTGGTGCAGGCGTCTACTGTAGGGAATTAGGTATACAGAACTCATATAAACTCAACAATGACTGTAGCGTTTTTCAAGCAGAGATTCTCGCAATCACGAAAGCGGCCGAGATAGTAAAAGCACTTAATGCCGACATTACGGGACCGGTGACTATTTATGTAGATAGTCAGGCGGCCCAGAAAGAGGTGAAGGATCATACTATAAACTCGAAAGCAGTTCATGATTGTAAGACCGCTCTGAATGATATACGACAAATAGTTGGGCTATGCTGGGTTCCAGGACATAACGATATTGAAGGGAATGAGATAGCCGACGAGCTTGCTCGAGGGGGGTCGCAGTCGTCCAGTCTTCTGATTGAGAGATCTGTGAAACCCCCCATCAGCTATTTCATTGGCAGAATCCGTGCGTTCCATTGCGAGGTAGTCGGCAACAGATGGTTAAGGGAACCTGCTTGCAGAATCTCTTAATCTATCTGGCCAGAAAGTTAGATCTCTCACTTCTAAGTGGGACTCCAGTGGAGAGGATTACTGTCGTCTATGTGAGGACGAAGAAGAACTGGAAACAATTGAGCACATCCTCTGCAAATGTCCATCGCTGATCAGCAGAAGACATAAACAGTTTGGATGTCATGAAATTGATAATCACAATGGACATAGTTTCCGAGTGGACGGTTGTTAAAACAACCGTACATCCCCAACCTGACCTAACCTATATACAAATTTAAGTGGTGTATATATAGGTCAAAGTTTTCATAAAAGCCCACTTCTTTTTCGGTATTAATATACTTTTATCCGAATTTTCTCATGAGAGTGGCTATAATTTCACATATTAAAGAAGTATCTGTAATTGGAACACACTTTTTTCGGATCATGAACAACCTATTAACACACAACACCATAATATAGTCTCCATATAAATGTCCCGATTGACTTAAGGAATTTTGAATGCACCCCACGCGGTGGAGGGTATAAAAAGTTCCGTCCGGCCGAACTTAATTTTTTTTTCTGGCGAAGAAAATCGCTGAACATTAATTTTTTTCATATGTGGCGGATGACCCATCAATTCCACATATTGACCTGCGAAAAGACGTAGTCGACCTCTAGAACGAGCAATTGAGTAGCTGACCCCATAGACTAGTGTTATTGATGTCAGTTCAGTAGAATATCTGGTCTCAGTGGCTTCTGAAGTAGAGTTGCTGACCTCAGAGACATCTACAGTAGAGTAGCAGGTATTAAAGGACAATAAGGTAGATTAGCTGGTCTCACAGGACACAAAAGAGAGAGCGCTAGTGGTCTCAAAGGGCACTTAGCTCGATATTTTTTCCTAAAGAAATACTGAATTTGGTTTTGCAGGAATTCATATGGTATTTTTGGGTAGCAGATATTACTGAGGGAGTTTGCAGATGTTAGATATTTGATGTATCGGGGTTTAAACTACGGCTGCAGAGTGTGGGGTCGAAAAAAAAACTTCACTCCGTATAAATATTTTCAAAATAAATTTTTTAAATATAAATTCTTTGAAATTATAGTATTTTTTACAAGGGTATAGTAGAGTTGCTGATCTCTACAATGGCTGACCTCAGAAACCGATATATTAGTTTAGCTAAAATCAGAGACGTATAGAGTAAAGTTGGTGACCTTAAAGGTCATTACAGTAGACTATCTGGTCTCACTGGCATCTGAAGTAGAATAGCTGACTTCAGAGACAGTTACAGTACAAAAGTGAACCTCAAAGCCATTCTGAGGCAGAGTTTGGGTCCGAAAAAATAACAAGGGTATAGTAGAGTTGCTGATCTCTACAGTGACTGACCTCAGAAACCGATATATTAGTTTAGCTGAACTCAGAGACGTATAGAGTAAAGTTGGTGGCCTCAGTGAAGTAGATGGCCTTAAAGGTCATTACAGTAGAGTATCTGGTCTCGGTGGCATCTGAAGTAGAATAGCTGACTTCAGAGACAGTCACAGTACAAAAGTGAACCTCATAGCCATCCTGAGACAGAGTTTGGGTCCGAAAAAATAACAAGGGTATAGTAGAGTTGCAGATGTACAAAAGTTAACCTCAGAGCCATCCAGAGGCTGAGTTTGAGTCCGAACAATAACTCCACTCCGTATAAATATTATCAAAATAAATTCCAAATTTAATCATTTTGAAATCATAGCATATTTTCCTAAAGTTATATTAGAGTAGCTGATCTCTACTGTGGCTAGCCTCAGGGACCTCTGCATTAGATTTGCTGACCTCAGAGTAAAGTTGTCGGCCTCAGTGAAGTAGATGGCCTCAGAGGTAGATTATCTGGTCTCAGTGGCCTCTGAAGTAAAGTAACTGACTTCAGGAACAGTTACAGTACAATAGTTAACCTCAGAGCCATTTACAGTAGAGTAGCAGGCATTAAAGGACAATTTAGTGAAGTATCTGTTCTTAGAGGTCACTGACTTTTGAAACTAATAAATTTGTGTAACTCTTATTGATGGGTCTACCACTGTAGACTAGCTGGTCTCAAAGGACACAAAAATAGGGTCGCTAGACCCATAGGGCGGTACAGTAAAATACATAGTAAGTCTCAAAGGTATCATGACTCGGACTTTTTCCTAAATAAATATTGAATTTTTCGCAAGGATTCATACAATTTTTTTGGGCTGGTGATATTACTGAGGGTTTTTGCTACCACCAAAAAATCACGTACTTTTTTTTTGGTTTTTGGTTTTTTCAAATAACTTCAAATGTAACATTTTTGAAATCGTTGTATATTTTCCTGAGTGTATAGTAGAGTAGTTGGCCTTAAAAGCCGTGTTCACGGAGCCACTGTAAAGAATAAGTTCTTTTATTTCATTTTAAATATCATTGCCTACTTCACTCAAACTAGTTTTTTTGTATTCCCTTTTGTGCGTACGTCGCCAATTGCACTCATTTGTATTCTAGTTTGTTCATATTTTTTGCATAGCAACAGAAATTTCAAATTCATGTAATTTAGTTGTCTAGGTACCTTCAAATAAACTTGTTGATCTAACAACCGTCGTTTTATTTTTCGCAACTGTCTGCAAATACTCTTGCAGGCTCAAACATTTGGTGACCCCGACGTGATCGTCGGCAACTTGGTTACATAATTTGAAATAGAGTGCAGTTCTTCGAATATAAGCCGAATATAAAATTATTTTGGTCGATTTGATTTATTCAAATATACAATAATATCGAGCCGAGGTTTTTAGAGAAAGGAGCCCACACTCATCATTTCACAAATTTATAAACATTTTCTGTGTTCAGACGTCATCATACTTTTTTCGTGGCTCGTTAACAACAAGTTGTAAGGTGGTGGTTGAGCTCAAACATGTCGACGAACAACGAGAGTGCATCGGGCCAAGCAGAGACGCCTGCTCACGATCTGATGTATTACAGAAATAAGGTTGCGGCTCTTAACAAACAATTGGTGGAGTTTGATGAACGTCTGCATGTGAAGGCGTTGGCAGAATTAGATGAAGCAGATCTTACTGTTAGATTGGAGTATATCGAAGCTTTGAACTCCAACTTCGAACATGCGGCTGGTGTATTGGATGAAAGAGGTTCAAGCGAGAGCGACCGAATTGTGCGCTCGAATTTCCTTATTTTGTTTCTAGATGCAAAGGCAAAAATAAAAAGGAGACTACTTGCTGTAAACAAATCGAGATCTATTCGCTTTCATCAACAATGAGACAATTTTCAATAGATGATTCTATGTCGTTGCGCAAAACGCGCTTGCCAGAATTAAAAATACCACAATTCAATGGTTCGTATATGCAATGGCCGGATTTTTTCGCTATGTTTACAACAGTAGTAGATAAAGACGACACATTAAGCAAAATAGAAAAATTGCAGCATTTAAGAGCTTGTCTCTCTGGTACGGCTATCGATACTATTTCCTCCCTCGAACCAATTGAAGAGAATTATGACAAAGCTATTGAATTATTAAAACATCGTTTCGACAATAAGTTACTCAATTTTCAAACGCACATCAAGGAAATTTTCGGCCTAAAAACTATTGAAAAGAGTTGTGCTGTTGGTTTAAGGCAATTGAGTGACAAGATGAATGTACATATGAGAGCTTTGAATTCAATGTGTTCTGAAAAACAAATTGCCGACGGCCTTTTGATATTTTTAGTGTCATCGAAATTGGATGTTGATACGCAGATGAAATGGGAAGAACAGCTTACCACTGATGTATTGCCTTCTTGGGCTTCTATGGCAGCTTTTTTAGAAAACAGATGTCGTTTATTGGAGAATTTGGAAAATTCTTTAGGTGAGAAGACATCCTCACGCTCAATGACTAAGAAATCTGGATCCCGGAATGTTTTAGTGGCTGCTGGTGCATTACAGGCTTTTTGTGTTTTTTGTGAATCGAAAGAGCATTTTATTACAAATTGCCCACGCTTTGAGAGCCTTTCCACATCAGCTAGATTTAAGGAAGTAAAGCGTATAGGATTGTGTCTTAATTGCTTAAAGAAGGGACACTTATTAAAGAAGTGTAAATCTAGATGTTGCCGTCATTGCTCTATGAAACACCATTCATTATTGCATATGGAAAATAGAGTTGATAATTCTTTAAATGAATCAAACACAGATTCAAGTCAATTACCTTCGACGTTGGTTACGTCGCTAACATCCAGTGGTTGCGAGACTTCGGAAAATATTAGCAGCAATATACTTTTGGCAACGGCTATTGTGATGGTGAGAAATGTTTATGGAGATTTAATACCGTGTAGAGCTATACTAGATTCAGCTTCGCAACTTAATTTCGTAACGACTCATATGGCACGACAACTAAGATTGCCATTGAAGAGGTCGTATATGAGCGTATCCGGAATAGGTGATAGCGGGTTTTTGGCAGACAAAGCTGTTGATTTGGTTATTAAATCTTGCCATAGTAAGTACTCACTTACATTTTCTGCTGTTGTGGTTCCCACAATAACAGAATATCAGCCCAGCTCGTCGCTAGATGTGGAGAAGTGGGATATTCCCAAAAACATCGTACTTGCTGATCCCAACTTTAATAAGCGAGGACGAGTTGATATTTTGATCGGTGCTTCTAAATTCTTCGATTTATTGAGTGAAGGAAAGATTCGTTTGGCAGATAATTCCCATATTTTACAAAAAACATTATTGGGATGGGTGATATCTGGTGGAGGAGTCTGCTCTTCAAATTCACATTCTTTAGCAGCGTCATTCAAATGTATTGTTGAGCCGGATCAAGAGTCTTTATTGGATATTGTTAAAAGCTTTTGGGAAGTGGAAAATGCATTCGAATCTGAAATAAACATATCAACTGATGACAACTTCTGCGAACAGCATTTTCAACAAAATACAAGTCGATTGCATTCCGGTGAATATTCGGTGTGTCTGCCTAAAAGAGAAATATTTCGTGATTTAGGTTCGTCATATGATATGGCATTACGGCGATTTCAAGGTTTGGAAAAACGGTTGTCTAAAAATATGGAAGTAAAGGAAAAGTATATAAATTTTATGGAAGAATATATAAACTTGAACCACATGAGCCTTGTTGTATCTATCCCTGAAAATGTGAAAGCTGTGTATCTGCCGCATCATTGCGTCCATAAAATTGATAGCTCATCTACCAAGCTTAGAGTGGTGTTCGATGGCTCGGCAAAGACATCATCTGGAATCTCCCTAAACGACACTCTATATGCTGGCCCGACTATTCAATCGAAACTTTTCCATACGTTACTGCGTTTTAGATTCTTCAAGTGGAGATATATGCAAAATGTACAGATGCGTTCGAGTTTCATATCCTGATGACTATTTGCAGTGCATT
>NW_026876397.1:0-19462 GCF_032173495.1 Musca vetustissima | reverse complement strand
GAAAATTTTTATTTTTTATTCTATTCTGGAATGAAAAAAATCCAAAAATATAATTTTTATTTTGTATTCATATTATGGGTATTAAATAAAAATTGAAATAAAAAATCTTAAAATTTCGGAAATGCCTAAAAAATATATATTTGAAAAAATCCAAAAAATTATTTATTTTTTTTAATTTTATAAATTTAATTTTTTATTCCTCCCTAGAGAGTAGAAAATGAAAAATCACAATTTATTTATTGTGTACAATGTAGTAGTCGATATAAAAACAAAATAAAAAATCTTAAAATTCTGAAAACTTCCAAAAATGTAATATTAAAAAAATGTTTCATTTTTTAATCTATTTTTGTTTTTTCTTTTTGAGACTTTAAATTAATTTTTCACTCTCTAGAGACAAATTAACACCAAACCATAATTTTTGTTTTTTCTTTACATTATTAGTGTCCAAATAAAAATAAAATAAAAAATCTTAAAATTTAATAACTTAGAAAAAAAATCAAAAATGTATGACCCCTCATTTTAAAGAGACAACAATTTTGTCTATCTCCAGAGAGCAACTAATAAAATAAATAATTATTTCCGATATTTTTTGTTTATATTACAATAAATATAATAAAATAAAAAAAATTCTGAAAAAAATTTAATAGTTTTGAAAACCATTTCCAATTTTAATTACGATCTCCGCCTTTTATTACCCCCACAAAAAATGCCACTGTTACCATGGCTTTGATTTCATAATTTTCTTTGAGATATTGCTTCAGATTTTTTTATGATGATGATTTTCATTTATGCTACCCAACAAAATAAAAATACGACAACACCAACAACAAAGACTATTTCCCAGTAATTTCGTTTCAGTTCTTCTTTTTGAAATCTTTTCGTAAATTGATTCAAATCAGTTTTTATTGCCATTAATCATAAAAATCGAAATCGAAACGAAACCAAATAAAAAAATCATTGATTTCAAGCAAAGAAATTGAAAGTGTTTTATAGCTTCTTTGGCTACCACCACCAAACCATCATCCATACAGACAGACAGACAGACCTACATACAACCATGAATTCTTCATCTGCATACCACCTTGAAATAGCGCAACAAATTTTTACTATCTGCTTGGTTGGTCGCTTGGCGGACTGGCTGGCGTTCTAAGTGTTGCGGCTACCACCGACTCTTGTGGTAAAAAATTTTTTATTATAAATTTTTATGACTTTTTAATAGTTTCTCACATCTTTGTTGTAATGGTGTTGTTGTTGGTATTGTGGCAAGCTATTTGGTGGCTTTGTTGAAAAAATAAAAAAATAGGAAAGAAAAAAATGGGAAATTTTGTAAGGAAATTTTACAGACCACACAAGATAAATTGAATGTGAATATTTTTAAAAATATTATTTTTTGATATATAAAAAATTATATTTTTTGATATATAAAAAATTATATTTTTTGATATATACAAAATTATATTTTTTGATATATAAAAAATTATATTTTTTGATATATAAAAAAATTATATTTTTTGAAAAATAAAAATAAATTTTTTTTTTATAAAAAATTATATTTTTTGATATAAAAAAATTATATTTTTTGATATATAAAAAATTATATTTTTTATATTAAAAAAATAGTAAAAAAAGTTTTTTTTGAATAGTGTGTAATTTGCATGCCTCTAATATTCCTCCTTTATCCATAACCACCTGTAAATCCCCCTTTGTATATATGAATGAGTTTTATGTCGGACAGACCGACGGTCGTTTGGTTGGTCTTTTGGAAATTGTTTTGGTCTACCACTCGGCGTAATAAACAAAAATGTTCTATGCCACTAAACACAATATGAAAACTAAGTGTTCTAATGGCTAATTTTTAGGAGCTCTCGCACTCTCTCCCTTTCGCACTCTCTTAGGAAAATAGGAAAATAGTTTTGTGGGGAGGACCACCAAAGTGGATTTTTGTTCGTGGTCAAAATTTTCCAATAAAAAAAAAATCATAAGCTTTGGTAAAGAAAAAATTGGGGAAATTTGAAATTTTATTTCAAAAAAAAAAAAAAAAAAAAAAAATTGAAAAGGTTTTTTGCTATAAAAAAAATATTTTTTTAAATTTTTTTGGAAAAAAATGCAATAATATATTACATATATATATATATATATATATATATGTAAAAAAATAATTAAAATTTTTTTTTCAAAAAAAATTAATAATTTTTTTTAAATCTTCCTCTTCTAAAATTTTTCAATTCATGTTTCCCTATTTAAAAAAAAAAATTTTCAATTTTCTTATTTCAAAATTCCTCACATATTTCCCATAATTATTTCCAACAATTTTCTTAAACCTCTCCGCCCCTCCCCCTTTATTTTCTGATGACAAGTTTAATGAAAAGTGAATTGAAATAAACTTTCAAAATTCTTTCATCACAAACAAAAAAACTAAAACACTTGTGCCGGTGAGTGAGCATAGCTGTCGCTTGCGAGTGTCTCCATGTCGTCGGGTCAGCCTGTCGTTGGCGGCGACGCCTGTTATTCGCTGTGTCACAATTGATAAAAATCAAATTCGAAAAAAGTTTTCCATTTGAATGGAATTGGAATGAATTCGTGCATGAAATTCTCAGCATATATAAAAAGGCAAACCGGCAGTCGTTCGGAGCAGCACCTTAAGTCAAATTGGAGATGTTCTACAGGCGATACATCGTGTGACAATTTTCCAAAGAAAAAAAATCGAAATAAAAAAATAATATGTCAATTCGAAATAAACAAGGTTGGCGGTTTACAACTTTGAAGTCGATTCTGAGAAATTTTCAAAATTGCAATATCATTTTCAAAATAAAAAAATTGAATAAATAATTTGTTAACACTTTTCTTGTTACAATGGAGAAAAAATTGCAGATCACTCTAAATAATTTATTGAGATATTTTTTTTAATCACATATTGGACTCAAAGTTAAGGTAGAATGGGAGGTCCTCCATTTTTTTCTTTTTATTTTTTAAGCTTAAAAAATAACGAATACAAAATATTATGACGAATTATTATAATGAAGGTCTTTGCTTTGTTGTTGTTGTATTTTTATCTATAAGTGTTAAAAAAGTGCCACTTTAAAAAAATGTTTTTTTATATACTTTATGACCAAACGTCATAATGCGCCAAAGACCCATCATCCATTCCATTCAACTTGAGTTCCCGCCTTTAAAGTGGTTGGCTGGCGGTTTTTTTCTTAATGACTTTTTGTTGTTGTAGTTTTCGTTTTAAGACCTAGAGTGGGTCATTAAAGTTTTAGGTTTTCAAGAAGGAGTTTTTGTTGTTGTGTTGGGTGCTAAAAATTGTTAAGGAATGCCAGGAAAGAAGGCTTAGGGTTACAACATTATTATATCTGTTCTCAAGAGCCATGAGTTGTTGTAAAGTTTAAGAACAAAAGGCTTGAATTATTTCTTGGGAAACTTGAAAAACCGGCGACTTAAAGTCTGGCAGGTTAGGATGAGAGAAAGAAAAACAAAAAATTGAGAAGTAAATAATTAAATTTTATTAAAAAAATATAAAAAATGGTTGTTTTGGCACCTAAAAATAGGCTGTGGATTTTTAATATAAAACTGAAGATTTTTGCCGCCCAAAAATATGCAGTGAAATTTTCAAACAATTACCAATAAAAAATATCTAAACTTCTTTTTAATTAATTTTGTTTACGTGGAGTATGAGAATTATTATTGAGTGTGCAAAATAAAGTTTAAAATTTCAAATAAAATAATTTCAGATTTTTTGCCCCTAAAGGTATGCACCAAAATTTCAAAATCCTCGATAATAAAAAGATAGGATGTTGTTTTTAATTTATTTCGTTTACGTGGAGTATGCAAATTATTGTTAAATGTTCAAAATTAAGTTTTCAAATAATAATAATAATTTAAGAATTTTTGCCCCTAAAGGTATGCACCAAAATTTTAAAACACTCGTCAATAAAAGGATAGGACCTGGTTTTTAATTAATTTCGTTTACGTGGCGAATAATTGTTGAGTGTTCAAAATATTCAAATAAAACATTTGCCAACACTCGCCAATAAAAATATATGATCTGGTTTTTAATTAATTTCGTTTACGTGGAGTATAGAAATTATTGTAGATTATTAAAAATACATTTCAAATATAAAAATTAAGTAATTTGAGATTTTTGCCCCTAAAAATATGCACCAAAATTTCAAAACACTCTTTACTGAAAACACTAAGCTTATTTGAAATTAATTTCGTTTGCGTGGAGTATTCCAATTATTGTTGATTATTTAATATACATTTCAAATATTAAAATTAAGTAATTTGAGATTTTTGCCCCTAAAAATATGCACCAACATTTCAAAACACTCGCCAATAGAAAGATAGGAACTTGTTCTAAGTAATTTCCGTTTACGTGCAGTATTCTAATGTTGTTGATTTTTTAAAATACATTTCAAATATTAATATAAAGTAATTTGAGATTTTTGCCCCTAAAAATATGCACCAAATTTTCAAAACACTCGCTAATAAAAAGATAGGAATTTTTTTTAAATCTATTTCGTTTATTATTTATTTATTTTATTCGATATTTTATAAAATTTAAAATTATAAAAACAATTTTAAAGCCGAGCCCCCAAAACTATGCAGTAAATTATAAAAAATAAAGAAGTCTGGATTATGGGCATGACTGAAAAAAAAATATTTTTTTAAATATCAAAAAAGCTGTCAATAATATTTAAAACTATTTAAATGAGAATTATTAAAAAAAGTCTAAAAATCCCGAATCTTCGCCTCCCAAACAAAAACTGTACAATGAAATTTTCACACAATTATTTTTGGAAATACAAAAACAATAACCTAACAAAAATCTAACACCAAGTCAATGAAAAAAAGGTTGCATGATGGTGCTGCTGGTGTTAATAATTATAATGATCATTGTTATACGACCAGCAAGGACGAGTTATATCCTGCATTACTTATCATTCGTGTTACGTTTCGTTTCTTTTTTTCATTCGACGCATATGCGTTTTCTGGTTTGATTCCATAATGGTTTTTATTTTTATTATCCTTTTTTGCCATTACGTTTTCATGTACGTTGTTGTTGTTGTGTTTTTTTTTTCAAAAACAAAAAAAGTAATTCATCTTCCTGCCTCTTCCGAGCAGCCGCCGGGAGGATTCGTAAAAGGCAAAAAAGGTGGAAATTTGATGATGCTTAGACAATTTGAAAAACACACCCTATTTGGCTTTCTGCATTGGATTGGTTCATGTTCAGAGCTATTGTTTCAAATAACATGCAACATACTACAACAACAACAGTACTATAGGAAATATGAGATAATATGCGTGGCATTTCATATTTGTTTCGGTGGTCGGAGAGTTCACAGCCATACAGACAACCAGACTGATTTTTGGCTGTTTCGTCTAAGGGATGAAGATGAATTGCCTTATGTCTGTTTTGACGTAACCATACACGTTTTTCAGATTTAACAATAGAAAATTCTCACACACACACACAAAGACTCTCCAACACACATTTACATTCTCATAGTATTAACATGAATGAGAACTCTTCTTTTATAGACAAATGTGTCCTCTGTGTGCTCGTATTTTTTTCTGAAAATGTAAACCAACCAGCTGTATCCCATGCAAAGCCGACGAAGAAGGAGAAGTTCTGCTTAATTTGCTATTTAAGGGTATTGTGAAATAATAACCAGACCTTTAGAATTATTTTCTATTTTCCCTAACTAAGCCGAGGGATTAAATTTTTAGTTTCTGGGCTGCAGGATATAAAAGAGCAAATGTTGGGAATAATATGGGAATTTTATTTCAGATTTTTTTGTAAAGAAAGAATATTTTAAATAATTATATATTATTTGCCCCCTGAGGTATGCTTCACCTTTTGTGATTAATTAAGAAATGACTATTATTATTTAAATTTGTCAACATTTTTTTCCAGTACTGTTAATGGAGAACATGTAAAAAATATTTTTTATTAATTTCAAAAAAAAAATATTTTTATAAATTTCAAAAAATAATTTTTTTTAATTCCAAAATAAAATTATTTTTTTATTAATTTCAAAAAATATATTTTTTATAAATTTTAAAAAATATATCTTTTAATTACATAAAACATATATTCCTTTTTAATAATTTAAAACATACATTTATTTTTAATTTCAAAAAAATATATTTTTTATTAATCTCCAAATTTTTTTTAATTAATTTGTTATTTTTTAGTTTTTTTATTTACATATGTTTTCTCTTTTGTTTATTTTTTAATATTTATTTCTGAATTTGATTCCTTTTTCAAATTAACAAATTATGGTTATCACAAATCTGTCTTCAAATCTATGTTTAAATGACAATGGTTTGGTTTTATCTATAACAACAAATAATTCATCATATAAAACAATAAAAATAAAAATTATATTTCAAAATACCGCTTATCATATTCCGCAGCTAAACAAATTACTTCAACAATACTTTAATGGACTAATGGTGACAAAAATAAATTGAAAAGAAACAAAAATGAAATAAAAAACAAAATTTTATTTTTAAATAAAAAATACAAAAAAAAACTTAAAAAAAAATATTCGAAAAAAAATTTTAAAAATTGGGCTTCAAAAAAAATACTTTGGTGGTCTTCTATTGAAGTACCCGTCCGCCATTTCGATCTATGATTTGTGTTTTCTGTCACGTTATTTGTGTACGAAATATTTGTTGTTGTTGTTTTCGAATTTTTTTATTGTTTATTATGTGCTGTATATGTACGTGTTGTTATGGTTTTTTTTTTTGCCATGGCTCAGACAATAAAAATTTGCCTTTGAAAAAAACCAAGAAAAAAAATAAATGTGAAAATAATGAATAATAAAAGTCAAAAAATACATGATTTTTTTATGACGCACAACAAAGCGAAACAAATGGACAAAACATACATACATATACGCGACAGTGTATATACTACAAATCTGCATTGATAGATATATCTATTTGTTATAACAAAACATTTCACGTAGTACATTTTTTTTTGTCTTTTGGCTTTAATGGGAAATAAAAGTTAAAAAAAAAAAAGAAAAAACAAAAAAAAAATTAAAAAAACCCAAAAATATTTAAAAACATTTTTAAAGGGAAATTTTTTTTAATTTTTCTTTTTCAAATTTAAAAAAAATATTTTTCCTCAGAATTTCAAATTTGATTTTGTTCTCATTATATCTTCCAAAAAATTAAAAAATTCCCAAAAATCGAAATTTAGATTTTACATTTTCACAAAATATTCCCCATTTTCGAATTAATTATTTTTTAATTAAAAAAATATTTGTTGCTTTTAATTAGAAAACTTAAAACTAGACACCCTCTTTAACAAAATAATTATAGGTTTTAGTCTCTAGTCTCGAAACTAACTTCAAACAACAGAGCCTACCACATAACCTCCCGCCCTCTTCATAAGATAATTGCCATGTCGACTGTTTATATGCCTATGTTTCATTTTGAGTCGGGTTTTTCGAATTTAAAAGGCAATTATCATCATTTTAATATTACAAAAATGAAAATCGAAAAAATGCCTCTTCAAAAAATTATAAAAAAAACTAGAACCTATAATTAAACTAACAGATAAAAATTAAAAGGCACGAACACAACAAAAAAACCCTCATCAAGGGAATTGAAGACAGAGAGAGGGAGAGGGGGAACATAAATAGTCGATGAAATAGAAACTAAAATTAAAATCAACACCACAATACCGCACATTTCAAATTTTAAAAAAAGTGTGTGAGCGTAAAAAATTCCAATTAAAAATTAATTTTTTTTAATTATAGTAATGAGAAATTTTCAAAACTCTAAAAATAGGCATTTTTAGGAAAATGCAACACGTTATTGACAAAAAAATTACAAATATAAATTTTTTGTAATTTTTTTTTTTAAATAACTGTTAATAAGCAATTTAAAACTATGCTTAGAATTTGTGTCATTCTCTTTGGATTAACCCTTATTTATATGCATATGTTTGTTTATCTGTTTGCCTGTTTATTTTCAAAATAAATAAATAAAAAATCAGCTGGTGGCTGCGCTGGTAATTGAGGGGTTAATTTCAATCAATGTCAACCCCGTGAAACGTGCATCGTGCCTCAGCCGATGATCATGATGATGATGAGATGTTGTTAACTCTTAAGACCTGATTTTATGCCCAACTGAGTTTGAGTTCGCCTTTGTTAAATGACTTATCAATCCAGCACACATCAAACAAACAGCCAGCCAATGTGCAGTTTGTTTGATGACTGGTCGGTTGATTGCTGTGGCCACAACCCTCTTTTTTGTGGAAAATTGGCAAAAGGTGTATAGGGGTTTTTTAATGTTGGATATTTTTTTTAGTTTTGAATTTAAAAAAAATTGTGTTTTAAGGGGTGTTAAATAATGTTGTGAGATTGTAAATATTGATTTTTAATACGATTAAAATTTTCCCGCGTATTGTGTGTTTTCTATTTTCCAGAAAATTGGAAAATAATAAAAAAGGAAAAGTGTGTGTATGCAAGCGTGTAATGATGTCTTGCTGTTTGTTTGTGTGTTGTTATTGTTGTGCCTAATTTAACATCAATAATTTTTGGATTTGAAAACCGGGTTTTTAGATCCTTAAAGTTAAATGAGCTAAGCTGACATTAATGGTTGTTAGTTTTTTTGGCGAGGGGGTCATTAAGGATTTAAATTTTATGAGATAATAAATAAAAATGAAATTGAAATTTTCGATATTAAATTTTATAAATTTTAAATTTAAATTATTATATTTTAAAATTTATTTTTTTAATTTAAATTTTAAAATATTTTATTTTTCAAAAATTTGCTCCAATTTAATTTTTATGTTTTTTTTTCAAAAAATTTTAATTTTTTTATAAAAAAAATATTTTTATTCTTTTTTTATAAAAAAATATTTTTTATTTTTTTATAAAATATATTTTTTTAATTTTTTTTATAACAAAATGTTTTTATTTTTTTAACTGTTTTTAAATTTTATTTAAAAAAATAATTTTTTATCCTGCCATTGACCTCCACACATTCTTGCTATCACATTAACCAAAAAGGAAAAAAAATAACTGGTCATTATGCCAACAACAATAACAACTTCTTTTCTGCACCTTTACGCATTAACTTCCTTACGCACACACACACTCTCACAAACACCATTTGTCTCCCCTCTTTACCAACTATAGGTATTACTTTGCCTAGTTCGTACCTTCGTCTACCCTAATCAACATGTAATTAATAGTTTTAATTAACTACACATTTTACAACAACAACAAAATCATTTGTACAAAACAACAACAAAACAAACTTAAAGGGGGAACCCCACACAACGACCCCTTAGTATGCGACGCAATGGTCAGTGGTTAGTTTGTCTGGAGCCCTACAACCATGGCTCGTACCACTTTTGTCACACATTACTTCTTCTTTCTCCCCCAGACCCCTTCCCCCCTTTACCACGAAGGCGGTAATGAAATGTGCGTAATGTCATAATTGTTGTTGGACAGACATACAGACGGACAGACAGACATAATGAACAACAAAACTATGACAATGATGATGACAATTACGATTACATTTATGACAATACCCGATGACGATGATTGCATTGTTGTAAGTGCCAGTAAGAGTACGTCGACGGTATGTTTGTAACGTGTCTGACTGCCATAAATGGCCAAAAGACTTAGAGAGAACCTAACAAAACGTGAATATTATACAATTAAAAAAAAAAACAACCAAGCCAAGACTAGTCCGCCGATGTGTCTTTATTAATGTTTTGGGGCGTGTTGTTCATAAAAGTAAATGAATTTAAAAGCAATTACTTTGTGGGCCAACTTTTCCA
The DNA here is from genome assembly GCF_032173495.1 of Musca vetustissima. Classification (NCBI taxonomy): domain Eukaryota; kingdom Metazoa; phylum Arthropoda; class Insecta; order Diptera; family Muscidae; genus Musca; species Musca vetustissima. The sequence continues at coordinate 9,648 of NW_026876397.1, read as the reverse complement.
TGAGAAGAGGGGGTGTTGTTTTGGGTTTTCCTACCAAAAAAAAAAATGACCAACAATATTAGAAATGTTTTTTTCGTTCTTTTTCCTAGATATTAAATAATGATTACAACCGAACATAGAAAATTATATTATAACAGTCATAAAGATGATATTATCTACAAGTAACTTTTGGCCATTAGTTTCGAAATGGCCAGGACATTTTTATTATTAATGTTTATTTTCGTCGTACTGTTGTCTGCCTTTTATAAAAATTGTAGCACATTTTTGTTGTTGTTGGACTTCAATTTCCATTAAACCCTTTTCCTGTGTGGCCTTGAATTGGTAATCGGAAAAAATCAATAATTTTATGTACGCCAAATTGTGGTCATTGATTAATTTTTGTTGCCTATATTTAGGCGCATATCCCCCACGGTTATCTGTTTGTGCAAAATTTCCACACAAATTGGCAAATAGAAAACCCACGAACAGTCAGGAAACCTCAATTAGACCTTAATGACATTGAAAACAAAACAAAAAATAACCGAACCAAAAATCGGTTATATGGCAGCCATCAGCCTCAGTCAGTCATGGCCTATGTGGAGTTGCAACAGGATAATATTATGACCACACACAATACAGGGGAACATCGGAAAATTCGATTTTAGAGATTTTAGGAACTTTTTGTTAAATGGATGTAGGATTTAGGGGTGTTTGACTGTAGTATTTTTGGCCAAAAATTTCTGGTTGCCACCAATGTTTGATTGTCATTTGATTTTTTGCGTTTAGAAGGTGAGCTCGAGAGAGAGACCAATTTGGGTGTGTATATGTGTGTGGGTTTGGAATACTACCAAAAGTTCATATTGTGGTTAATAGCATGGAGATAAATTAGGGAGCACAGCCAAGCCTTGGATTAAATGCAACAGGATGGACAAAAATAAAATTTGGGAATTTTTTTTTGGAAATAAAAAAATAGCGACATAAATAAAAACCATTTAAAAAAATATTTTTCAAAAAAAATATAATAATAATTTTTAAAAAAATTATTTTCCATTTAAAAGTTATATTAAAATCTTTTAAATCAAATTTAATATTTTCTTTTAAATTTTTATGTTTTTTTTTAGTAATTTTATTTATTATTTTAAAATTTTGAAAAAAATATTAAATAAAAAATATTTAAATTTATAAAAACAATATTTTATTTAAAAATATATTAAATTTTGTTAATTAAAATTTAAATGAAATATTTTATTTTCAAATAAAAAAATGTTTTTTTTTCGAATTAATTAGTGAATTAATAATACAAATTTAAAGCGGAAAAAAAACTCTATTAAAATTTTTAAAAATAATTTAAATAAAAATATATTTAAAAAAAAAATAAAAATTAATTTTTAAATTAAAAATAAATTTTTTAATATATTTTGTATAAAAAAAATAAAATTTTCAATATTTTTTTATTAAAAGAATTCCTTTTTCAAAACAATATTTCAATATTTTTTATTTCTTTTTTTGTTGTTTTTCAATATTTTTTGTGCTATTTTTGTTTTTTTTTTTTTGGTTCCCTTCAATTTTTTCTCGTTACTAAATTCACATACCCCACCATCACCACCCATACATCCATGACCACACAAAACGAGAGTGGGCGTTCGTTATAAAAATGTAATTTTTCTTGTAACTATTTTCCCGTAGCTTCATACCTTTCCTCCACGGGTTCTCCCTCAAACAAGTCAACCAAAAAAAGTGATTCCATTTTTTGTTTTGTTTCTATATTAAAAGAAATGTCTCTATTTGTAGCCTAAATGTGTAAATGTTATAATGAAGGAAAAAGTAACCGAAAAAAACTTACCACAATATTTGTGTGGGGGGATACCCCCCCACAAGACAGCCAACCAGCCTGCCAGCCCCTGTAAATAGACATTGAAAATGTAGGCATAAGTAAAAAGGTCATAAATTAGTCCAACCAAAAAACAAATTAGAAAATATGTACGTTTGCATTGGAAATGGAAAAAAAGAAACTCAAACTTATTTTGTCTTAGCAAAAAAAAAATCAAAAAAGAAAGTATGCCTACACACGGACCCTTTTTGCAGCAATAGGTAGTAGTGGTGGAGATCATGTTAAAATATTTACGAATATAAAGTTAACATTTAATGGCAATAGACTCCCTCATATATATACACACACACTTTTTTCTACTCTCTAAATAATTTATGATTTTTCTTTTAGGCATTAGACGAAGAAAAAAGAAGAAGAAAAAACTTTTACCAATATTATAAAAACATTATTGAGAGTTTCTTTTTTTCTTTCCTTTATAAGAATTTATTTATGTTGCAAGAAACAAAAATACCTTAATTAGTTTTCTTTGAAAACAAAAAAAGTAATTATTATTATAACATACTTTTAGGAGTTCGAAGCATTTAATATCCTTTTTTCAGAGAAACACAGGAAAAAGTGAATATCCTCCAGGACATTAATGACAATTGTAACACATTTTTGTTTGTCCATTTATGTAGTTTTTTTGTTTATTTTTTTTTTTTTCTTTTTTTGAAGTGCGTGTTTGGTCACCAACATCATACAATGCAAACTGGCTATTTACGCTTGGTTGCATGCTAAAGTGTTGCTGCCGCTCAAAATTTCTAATAATTAAATGACTTATTCGTATTTAATGACAATGACGACATGTGCTGGCAGGCAGTAGTGTAAACAACAATGTGTTTAGGATTTTTGTTGTTTTTGTTTTATGTTTTTTTGTTGTTGTTGTTGTTGTTGTTGCACCATTAAACCGCAAATGTACAAAATGTTTATTAGCACAATATTAATAATGGACATTACAACAAGACACTTGTGTTTAATGGTGGTTATCGCGATGGACAAATCTCGGCGAAGGAAAAAAGGAAGGAGGGGGGAAATAATAAAAAATGCAGTAAGGAAGACTCTTAGGTGGGATAATTTTTAGATGAAAAATAGAAATAATTTTTATAAAAAAGGAAATATTTTTTTAAATTAAATTTTTAATTAAAAAAAATATATATTTTTTTAAATTAAAAATACTGATCAATATTAATTTTTTTAATAATATTAAATATTTTTAATAAAAAAAAATTAATAATAAAAAACGTTTTTTTCAATTTTATTTTTATATTAAAAAGTATTTCTTAAATAATAAAAAAAATATGTTTAATATTAAAAATTAAAAAATATAACATATATAGAAAATATTTTTGTGAATTTTTTAATTTGAAAAAATATATATTTCTTTGATTAAAATATTGTTAAAATTTATTTCTTTATATCAAAAAAAAAAAAAAAAAAAATAATAATAATAAAATAAAATAATTTGTTTATTAAAAATATTTTTATATAAAAAATATTTTTTTTAATAACTAAATATATTTTTATAACATTAAAATGTGTTTTTTTTTAATACAAAAGTAATACAAAAAAATATTTTTTATAAAAGAAATATTTTTATATAAAAAAATATTTTTTTACTAATAAAAAAATATTTTCTTATAATAAAAAATAAAAAGAAATATTTAAATTTCCACTTTATGAAATATTTATTTTACCGCTTCAATACCACAACTTAAGCCTAAGCCCCTATTACTCCTCCCACATAATTTTTTATATTATTATTTTTATTTTATTGTTGTTGTTGTTGTTTTTTTCTATTCTACAACCAACCACTGGGTATAGCAAAGAAGTGTTTAATTATTATTGGTTAATTTGCGTTAATAAAACAATATGCCCATTGCATGCTGATTGGTTAGTTTTAATGCGGTTCCTTTTTTTTTTGCAAAAAACATTTTGCATAATATTATCCCCTAGCATATAATTATTTTTATATATCTGTTTGCATTTTTATTATTTTTTTTCTTGCAAATAATTAATTCCTGTTTGCATTATTATTATTTCCACTATTATGTGTCATTGCATATTTAAAATAATTATATTATTGTTTGGTGGTTGGTTGGTCGGTTTGTTGTTTTTTTTTTCATTAATTTAATCTCAAATTCTTAATAACAACAAATGTGTGTGTTTTTTTTTTGTGATATTGTTCAAATAGCAAAAAAATGACAACAAATGCATTTATATATAATTTAAATTAATTCCACTAAAGTTATCATATATGTATAAAATGCACAAAACACACATACACTCACACATTCAAGAGATGCAATGCAGTTTTGTTGTTAATAACAACAAATACAAAAAAAAACCATGGCATGTATTTTATATTGAATCCCATTATTAATGCAAAAATTATGCAAATGCAAGTGAAAAAAATGTTTGTTATTGTGTATGTATGTATCTATGTGTATGTTTCTTTTTTTGAGGATTTGCATAAAAAACGCTGTTCAATAAAAATGTATTTAAATACAACAAACCAAACCAAACGAAAAAAAAAATTGAATTGAAATTGTACACAATCCAGCTTAACTGATAAGCTTTAGCGTACAGACTCACGCACACTCTCAAACACACACATACATATACATCACTGACTATGTGAAATATTATATGTATATGGAAAAAATAACATTATTTAAATAAAATATATTAATATAAATTATTTATATATATTTTTATTTGTGTGTGTGTGTATGTTCCATGTATGTTGCTTGGCCGGGGGGTTTGATGAGAATTTTTTCTCAAACCAAAAAGAAAAAAAAACAGGTAAATGAATTTGGTTTTTAAATTATGACCAGCCATTGATTAAAAACCAGCAGCATTAACCATTGGAAATTTATTATGTTTTAAAGTGATAGTTTTTTTTATTTTAATATAATTAGTTAATTAGAAAAAAGAAATAGAAGCCGAGGACTATAGTAAATTAATTAATTAAATATTAATTTTAATTAATATTATTGCAATTATTTAATTTCAAATTTGGAATAAAATATAGCAAATTATTGAACACACAGTATTTTAATCTATTTAATGGGTCTAGACAAGTTTTTTATTATAGAAAAATAATAATAATTAGATTTTAATTAAGATTATTTTAATAATTTTTGTTTAAAAATTAAAGTGACTATATACAAATTTAACCAAATATTTTTTTAATTACAAAATTATTTTAAAAATATTTCATTTTTATGATCACAAAATTCGTATTTTTTTTTTAAATATACATTTATTTTTATTATAAAAATATTAATTAAAATATTTTTATTAATAAATATATAACAAATATGTTTTATTAAATAATATATATTTTGCTTTAATTTAAAAAAATATTTTTTTTTAATTTCATATATATATTCATAGTTTCTTAATAAAAAAACTATTAACTTTATAAAATTATATTTTATATTTTTTTCAAAAAAAAAACATTTTTTTAATTTAAGAATGTTTTTAAAGAAATAAATATTTTTAGACTGATAAAAATATGTTTTTATTAGAAAATATATTTTTAATATATGTATTTTTTTATATAAAAAATTCAATATTTTTATATTATTTTTTTCAATAAAAAAATATTTTTTTTAATTAAATAATGTTTTTAAAGAAATAAATATTTTTTAGACAGATAAAAATATTTTTTTATTAGAAAATATATTTTTAATATATGTATTTTTAATATAAAAAAAATTCAATATTTTTATATTTTTTTCATAATTTTTTTAACTTTATTTCATATTAAATTAAATTTCCTCTCTTTGCTATGAATAAAAACTTATGTCACAATACTTTTTTTGTCGTTGTTGTTATTTTTTCCTTTTTTCCAAACAAAATATTTTTTTAATTAAAGAATGTTTTTAAAGAAATAAATATTTTTTAGACCGATAAAAAATATTTTTTTATTAGAAAATATATTTTTAATATATGTATTTTTTATATAAAAAAATTCAATATTTTTATATTATTTTCATAATTTTTTTAACTCTATTTTATATTAAATTAAATTTCCTCCCTTTGCTGGAAATAAAAAAATTATGTCACATTATTTTTGTTGTTGTTGTTTTTTATTTTCTCTTTAATTTCCACCCGTCTCTATTGATTGCAAAATATGTGTATATATAATTTTAATTGCATTATAGATAAAATTAATTTATAAAACTCAAATGCAAAATTAAAAACACAACCGGCAAAACCGTACGAACTGATAACATAATCTCATTATAGAGATACACAACTCAAATAAAATATAAAAAAAATCCCTACAATACTTTATATTATTTTTATATATAGTATAACAAAAAAACATTTATTAAATAACAAAAATTGACAAATTATAATAATACACATAAAAAGCTATTATGTATATATGTGTGTGTGTGTGTTTGTGTGAATATTGTGCATTATTTCCATTTAAATAGACATTAAATAGCAACAATAGTTTTTAATTAAATTATACAAAACACCATCGATCGTTCGTTCGTTCGTCCCCAGCTATTATTTCGATAACAAAACCGCAATTTTTTAATTAAAAAAAAAACAACACACGGCAACAACACCACAATGTTGTTGTTGCTACTTGTTTGCTTGTATTGATGCATTTGAATGCTGTTTTGTGTTCTGACTTCTCTCCACCTTATCTTTAATGCATTTGGGGGGATATTTTATTGAAAACATAACTGTCATTTCATTGTATTTTACAACGTACGTTCGTTGTCACACTGTGGCATGGCATTGACGGGCAACATGCCACAATCATCATCCTCATCATTGAAGATGCCTTAACTTCTCCTCCTTCTCTCGCAATCTCTCTCATTCTTTAAATGAAAGGTCTCATAACTTGTGAAAACTTATGGCTTATCTATCTACCGACTGCGTTTATTGTTGTTAACCTGTTACAACCAGTTAATCCTTTTCAAAATACTTTATTGCCACATGGCTAACAATTTTTTTTTCGTTATGGGGGGATAAGGCTAGCTAATGGGCTGAATGAATTCTTTAGAAGATAAAAAACCTAATCTCCTGAACAAAGAAACAAATATCCTTTTCCCAAAAAAAGTAAGAAACGTGTCGCTGCCTTTAAATATAAAAATTATGAAAAAATATATATATTTATATATACATATATATTTATATGCATATGTATGTAGGTATGTCTTCTTGTGCTCCCCCACCCAACCAAAAAAAAGTCATGTAGTTTTAGAGACACAAAAATTATAAAGTCGTGCCAAAACAATTCAACAAAACGAAATTATCAAAAAAGTGAACAACAATTCAAACCTTAAGTTGTATCAGCCGACCGACCAATTCTCGTTACCCCCACCCAACTCCAACCCCACCTCATCACATCATCACACAAACATTGCATGCAACCATTCAATCATTTAATCTTGTTTTAAACATTGCAGTTGTTGTTGTCCAGGTGCTGTTGCCCCACAACTATTTTCTTTCTCTAAGACTGCAACAACAATACCACCAACAACAACAAAAAATCTTTGTTAAGAGAGTACTACTAAATAAATAAGAATTTCATGCTTGTGTAAACCATTTGTCGACAATTTTGTTTAAAACATGTCCGCTATGTGCACAGGTTAGGTTCGGTTTGGATGGCAGGCTGGCTAGAAGGCTGGTTGCTTGCTTGATTGGCTGACTGGCCAAGTTGACTTGTTGTCTTTCTCGATTATTGTCTGTTGGGGTACATCTATTGCCATACCAGCCATCCATCCATCTACTAGGAATTTTTTTGGTTAAGATTTTTTTTTTTTTTTGAGACCCAAAACAATTTGATCACAATATTGTTTGTTGTGAGATTGAATGCAACATTGTTGTTGTTGTAGACGACATGGTACCGGAATTTTTATTCCTTTGTAGGAACATTTTTTTTGGTTGAGGGAATGGAAATACAAGGTTGAGAGGGATTTAAGATATTTTTTTCGAACTTTTAACAATTTTATTTAGGACCCGGAATATACATAGCATCCCTCGAAAATGTTAAAAAATTATAATTTCCCTTATAAAATATAAATTAGATAATTTAAAATATATTTTATTATAATTTTTCATTAATTTAAAGCAATTTTATTGTGCAACCATGGCATCCATTGTCATTTCCTCAGTTATTCTAAGGCACATAATTCTCATTGACTTTATGGGTTCTGAAAAATTTTAATATTTCTTAGTATTTGATAATTTTGTATTTTGAATTTTCATATTTTTTGGATTTTTAAAAAAAATATTTTTTTTTAAACAAATATTTTTTTATTAAAAATTGTTTTTACTCAAATAATATTGGTTGTTAAAAAAATTTTCCCCTGATCCCGGCATTTTTTTGTTTGATTTTTTTTCAAAACCAATCTCCATATTCTCTAAAATTGAAATCCATGAAAAAAGAAGACCAGCAGAAATCCCATCAACATAATTTATACGCTTTAGGCGATAATGAGATATAATGGAGTAATGCCACAACCACATTTTCTACTTCAAAAAATACAAAAAAAAAAACTCCACAACAACAAAAACATTAAAAACAAAGTAGAACTTGAGGGGAGATCAGCTTGATCGAATATGTTAAACTAAAAAAAAAAAAATAAAAAAAACGAAAATGAAGAAAAGAGCCTTTAAACTATTTTGCATATTTAAAATACATTTTGAGGGAAGTATGTGTGGTAGTGTGTGGAGAGCAATGATTGACCAACCAAGCATACGGACAGAAAGAAAAAAAATCATCACCAGCCTCTAAAGGCATTTTCGGTATATGCCTTCTTGGCCACAAATGATAATAAGTTTAGTTGTAGAAACCAAGAAGAACCAAAATCAGAAGAAAAAAAAAACATTTGCAGCTTGGGGTGCTAAGAGGACTTGGTCTGGCTGGCCGGCCTGATGACAACAACACCACCAGAGCCACAAGCGAACATGGCATGTGATGCGTTACGATGATCACCTAATCAAAAAGGCTAAAAACGCTACACACCAAGCAAGCATGTCTCTTGACACACAACACACCATCCAAAGGCAGCAACAACAATAACAAAAAATTGAAGAAAACATTGAAATCAGAATCATTTTAAGCCAAGTTAAGAAAATGAGTTTGAAAACTTGTTTTTAATTCATATACAGTGAGTGAGTGAGTGGTCTTGAGCTTTGGCCATCATCATCGTCATCATCATCTGCAGTCAGGCCAGACCAGCCTAGCTCTTCAAAGACTTGGCCTTTTTTCGCTTTGAAACATAAAGCCGCGATAAAGCTTTTTAAGTTAAGAAGCCTTACACTCAAACACACGAAAATACACACCTATGGGCTCGGGACTAATGCCTGGCCTCTGATAATGATGTTAAAAGCAAATGTTACATAGCAACATACAGACATACATATGTATATCCATCTATACACCTTTTTTTAAGAGACAAAGAATCTAAGTGTATTACCATAACATGAAATGCTTAAGTAATGGTCATCATTGTTGTTGATTTTGGTGTATTTGTTGTTGGAATTTCAAATGATAATTAGTTTAGTTTGAAAAAGAAGGGAATAAATATGGCTAAAAATTGAAAAAAAACCTACAGTTAATGCATTTGTTGTGAAAAAAATTATCACTTAACGTTCCGATTTTTTTCTGGTCTGCACTTCTTCAAACTTTAAGTAGTTACAAAGCCAAAGAAGATGCAGCAGAGCAAAAAAATATATTTATCAATAAATTATGCTTTCCTGTTTAAGCATTTGTGTGTGCCATTTCCATGGGCCCATCATTCGCATCATCATCTGCATCCATAGCC
>NW_026876396.1:0-19684 GCF_032173495.1 Musca vetustissima | reverse complement strand
AAAATCTGTTCAGATTTAGATATAGCTCCCATATATTATTTCGTCAGAATTAAGGTAAATGGGCACAAAAGTCCCTCTATATCTTTCGATTTGCCCGAGTACTGAATTATGTCCAGAATGATGTGTGCCATGTTTCGAGAAAATCGGTTCAGATTTAGATATAGCTCCAATATACAGTTTCGTCCGATTTAAGGTAAATGGTGCACCAAAGTCCCTATATATCATTCGATTTGCATGAAAATTGGCATAGAGTACTGAATTAGGTGCAGAATGATGTGTGCCAAGAAAATCGGTTCAGATTTAGTTATAACTACCATATATAGTTTCGTCCGATTCTATGTAAATGGTGCACCAAATATCATATATTCCTTTCGATTAGCTTGAAATTTGGCACAGAATGATATATGCTAAGTTTCGTGAAAATCGGTCCAGATTTAGATATAGCTCCCATATATATTTTCGTCCGATTAAAGGTAAATTGGGCACCAAAGTCCCTATATATCTTTCGATTTGCACGAAATTTGGCACAGCGTAATGAATTAGGTCTAGAATGATGTGTGTTAAGTTTCCAGCAAATCGGTCCAGATTTATATATAGCTCCCATATATGTTTTCGTCCTATTAAATGTGAATGGTGCACCAAAGTCCCTATATATCTTTCGATTTGCACGCAATTTGGCACAGCGTAATTGATTAGGTCTAGAATGATGTGTGTTAAGTTTTCGGTTCAGATTTCGATATAGCTTCTATATCTGAAAAATAAAAAATTTTGTATCGGTTGCAGAATAACATGTTTATGGATCCAATTTCATTTTACATTTACCTTTAAAAATGCGACGTCTGTTAGGATTCATCTGTTGAATATGCCCAAAATGGTCTAGGGAATCATATACTCGACCCCGTCCGACTTTACTACTTTCCGTGCTGGTTGGTATTCAAATTAATATTATTTTTTAATAAATAATACAATTTCTTCATAAAAAGATGAAGGTACGGCGTCGATGATGAAAAACAGCTAAAACTTCGTTAAGTTCTGCTGAACTTTTTACACTCTCCACAATGAGATGGATATTCAAAATGCCCAATCACTATGTCATGGTAAACCATTGTCAGAGGAAATGACATACACGTCATTGTGGTTAAGATAATCAAAATACGTATAAGTAGACTGGACTTTATTCCAAGGCTCTTTCTTAACTTATCTTTCTGCGCATCTATATTCCGAGCCTTGGCAATATTTCGCGATATTTGCACCCTGGCATTTTTTCGAATTTAGTTTTATTATTATTTTTACAGAACGGTATTGGTTTATTTGACCCGCGGAATATTAACCGATCAGTATCAAAACAGCCCTTCTTTTTGATATTCGGCTTATAATTGTGGCGTAAAGAGCGAAATACCTACTGATCATCATCTAAAATTATTTGCGTCGTCATCAGTGCTACATTTCCGGCCTCTAGTGTGGTAATGGTAATACTGAACAATATCGAAATATGTAAAGACCTGCAAATATTTACGCATAACTCCCAAATCCGAGTACATACAGTAATATATTTGTATCAATTTAAAGGTCCAGCATTCGTCTTTGATATACATACAACTTCTCCAGTATATGTCCTTCGGAAGCAAATATATACGCCATAAAATAAAAATTTTGTATTTTTTCAGACACAAATTTGTGTCCATTTGACCTGCTAAATATTCACCGATTCTTATGTAAACAGCCATTCTTATTGCTTGGTTAGACTATTTTCTCTGTGTAAAATTTTGTTATGTTCGGGCAATAACTGTGGCCCCTGGAGGTACTAGAAAAAAAAGAGTAATATAAAGTTTTTGGTCCATTTTATCCTCTAAATCATTGCCAAAAATAGGGGTCTTCTTTGGCCAGAACCTGTCTTACAGGCAAAATTTCATAACGATCGGTTCATAACTGTAGCCTGTATTGTATTTATAAATTTTAATGGTCAGACGGGCAGCTAGTCGAGATATGACGATTGGTATACAAAAAGGTGGGTCTAGATCCAATATTTTGTAGAACATAAAAGTATCAAATTACAATTGTCGATTAAAAAACATTATATTATCCACCATGAAAAACAAAAAAATAAATTAAAATTTCGATGCTACTGTTATTTATATCATTTACACTGTGCGACAAATAGAAAACCGGTTCTTTTTTAATCGAATTTTATTTTTGGCTATAGTAAATAATTTGTACGAATACGACAGTTCTACATAATACATAATAAGGAATATTGAATTTATTGAAATATGTACATATATATAGGGTTTTAGTAAAAATAAACTGATAAAATTGAGAATAGACCAATAAGACGTTAACATATCGATTTCTCGTCTTTGGGAACCCCACCTAAAATTGTATGAATATCGTTTTTGTAGAATGTTGCGAGGATGAAAACTCGAATCTTGTGATTTTTGGACTTCGGTTCAATAAATGAAAGACGAGTTAGAAGGACAAAATGTTATACAAAAAATTCGATTTTACCGAAGACATATAATATGAAGATATCTCTTCAAGTATAATAGGGTCGCCAGCAAAATGATAACGCCATATCTCCGAACTTTAACGTATGGCGAATTTTTCCTTCTAGGGTTTTCATATATTCACCAAAGTCAAGCAGGTATGTTCTCCTTTATGAAACCGAAATGCCAACTTGAAGCCATTTGGGTTAGAACCTTCAAAATACTTTAAATTGTGAGAGGCTGTTACAGCCCTATTTGAAACGTAGACCTGTATTAATAAATATTCTTAATTAATATTTTATTCTAATTAGAATCCAAAATTCCAAATTACATTTTCCTTTCTGCTGGAAAACATGGTTAGTTCCCTCAATACATTTCAAAGCATTCAGGAACTTTATGTGGAGACTATATAAATACATGGACCGAAATCATGGACCGAATCCAAAGATTGGTCAATATTTATAATATTTGTATGGATGATTTGCCACGCATCCGAAATACCGCATAATAAGCTGGGATAATATTAATCATTTTGATAGGGAAATTTTCTGTCCTAGTGAATCCAAAACAACAGCGAACTCGATTGAAAAACATTGTCCGATAATACCGAAATTTAGGAGGCAACGAGGCCAATTTTGTTAATTTTTATTAAATATTGATGCTTTTTTGTCTGTCCATGTTAAAATGTAAACATTGTACAGTTAGCATTTATGATCCTAATACATTTGGCACAGCTCATTTATTTGACCCCAGGACGAACCCTATTGATATTGGGAAAATTTTTTTCAGATTTAGTTATAGCTCTCATATATATTTTTGTCCGATTTAATGTAAATGGTACACCAAAATCTCTATATATTTTTCGATTTACACAAAATTAAGTATAGAATAGTCTGTGTAAAGTTTCGGGAAAATCAGTTCAGATTTAGATTCGGCTGCTATATATATTTTTGTCCGATTTTATGTTAATGGAGCACTAAAGACCCTATATTTTTTTTGATTCACGAAATTAGGCTTAGCCTATTGAATTGTGTCTGAAATAATACGCACTAAGATTCGTGAAAATCGGTTCAGATTTAGCTCCCATATATATTTTCGTCCTATTCTATGTAAATAGAGTACCAAAGCCGCTATATATTTTTCGATTTTCACGAAATTCGGCATAGCCTACTAAATTAGGTATATAATGGATACGGCTCTTATATTTTATCAATCCGAGGGACACGAAATTTTGTACAACGTATCAAATTGAGTCCACAATGACGTTATTGCGTTTTATTGCCGACTTAGCTTCCATGTATCGAGTTTGCTTTAAATTGGTCTACATAAATTTGTGCCACGTTACGCAATCGGCTCTAAATATGCCCGAATGAAATTAAATTTAGTATAGGTTGCAGAAAGGCATGTGTAGGAATTGATGTTAGTCCTTTCACTAATCACATATTTAAGTTTGTTCAATTTCATGTCGATGTTCCTTCGAAAAGGGACGTCTGTTTGGATCCATATCTAGAATATTCTCAATGTTTTACGCTGTTCATTTTATATATCATTTTTTATCAAAATGCTCCGATTTTTTATAAACAAAACCAGTAGGGAAGTAGTAAAGTCGGACCGGGCCGACCCTTCACCACTTTGGGCATATTTTACATATGTACCCTAACAATTGCATGTCGATGTTCCCTCGAAGGAACATAATCATGCCTTTCTGCAACCTATGCTAAATTTAATTACATTAGGTCAGATTTAGAATCGTCTGCGAAACTTTTACGAAACTTAACACATATAACTCTAAACTTAATTCAGTACGCTATGCAAAATTTCGTGCGAATCGGTGGATATATAGGGGCTCTTGTGCACCATTTACCTAAATTCGGACGAAAATATATATGGGAGCTATGTCTAAATCTGAACCGATTTTTCCCAATTTCAATAGGGTTCGTCCTTGGGCCAAATAAATGAGCTGTGCCAAATTTCATCCAATTCAAAAATGCGACCTGTACTTTGTTTACAATTTAACAAGGAAAGACGGACGGACATGGATAAATCGACTTAAAAAATTATTCTATGCATATTCGCAAAAGGAACCATGTGTCTATCTTGTTTTCTATTGCCTGTTACAAACATATGCACAAAGACATAACACCCTGTACCACAGTGTAGTGAAGAGAATAAAAATATATAATAATCTAAATAAAATATATATATAAGGTCTCCGATGATTATTTCGAAGTGTTGCAAATGGAATGACATCTAAATTCTGAATACCTCATCTAAATTCTGAATACATAAATTTGTAACCAAACTCTGTGCCACTGTGGCCAACAACCATGTAAATATGCTGGCTTCAATCCACCACATTTCGAAAACTTAATCACCCTCATCACTAGGTGTCCAATAACAAAAGGAAGGGGGCATAAATTTCATCAACAACCCAAAATAAAATCATTTAAATTTTGGACATAAAAAAGCCTTTGGTGAACAATTAAGGTTATGTTAACGAGTTTTTAAGGGCTCACGTGTGGATGCGTACTCAGCAGGTGATATGTGATGTTGACTCTCTCTCTCTCACACACACACGCATTTGCATTAATTGTTATGGAATGATAATATTATCTGAATAAATCTAAATGATGGCTATTGATTTTATCGATTTAGTTAATCGATAAACAGAAAAATGGTAAAATATTATACCCGGAAGTAATAATTATTTGGAATGTTAAGAGGAATAAAATGTGAGAAAATATCGTTGGAAAATGTATGTGGTTATTTCGATACAGGTATTAAAATACGATATATTTGTAGATTATGATTTTGATTAAGTTGTCGGCAAGTTCGTATTGTGTAAGAATGGTTATGGTCTGAGCTACATGTGGTAGCATTTTTTTCTAGACATCAAGAAAAGCATTGACGTAAAAATCTGCACCAACGAGTAAGAGACGCTTCCACAGAAAGTCGATGGTGGAACGATCAAAATTTATTTATTGCGAAGCTGCTAACACTGTGTAAGAAGATTTTGGGGCAGGAACATTTTTTGGGAAAGAAAGCGCTTGGCGAGTATATTATTTCAGACGAATGCGACACAAGATTCGTCAAGAAGATTTTGGGACAGGAACATTTTTTGGGAAGAAAGCGCTTGGCGAGTATATTATTTCAGACGAATGCGACACAAATGCGCCTAGAACCATCGAAATGATATATATGTCGACGACTGCATTAACAGAAAGTGAAGATGTATTCCAAAAAAGTGGATCAACAAATTTATCCGGTGACTTAATATGTCTATTTGGAATTTAGTAGTGTTTGGCGGGTTATTTGGGATACCATTTGTATTTTGTTTTTGCAAAATAGTCAGGCTTAATCCCAGTTTGTTGTTTTTATAAAAAAAAAACAACTATTTATTAGTGGGGAATGTATGGCATTGTCCGCCGAGGGGTAAGGCAGGGAAGACTATAGTTTCGGATCTCGCCACTGATCCTCATCAGTTCCCTTAGTTTTTTGTTGGGATATTCTCCCCAGAAGCTATTAATAGCTTCTTTACAAAAAACCTTTCAAACCCAAATGTCTCTTGTGACAATTCGAAGTTCTTACGTTACCAGCGATACGACCCCAATGAGAAGTTCGTTTCGTTGGCGCCTGACTTCGTGGTCAACAACTGGGATTAAGCCTGACTATTTTGCAAAAACAAAATACAAATGGTATCCCAAATAACCCGCCAAACACTACTGAAGTTGTAGACGAGGCACGGTCATACTGTTTGGTATTTTGCTTTAACTAGCAATACCAACAACAACGTTATGTGCATTCGTCACAAAGTGACGACACATAGCAGTGGGAAATGTATTGTAGTTGTCTGTAAATGCCTTGTTGACCACGAAGTCAGGCGCCAACGAAACGAACTTCTCATTGGGGTCGTATCGCTGGTAACGTAAGAACTTCGAATTGTCACAAGAGACATTTGGGTTTGAAAGGTTTTTTGTAAAGAAGTTATTAATAGCTTCTGGGGAGAATATCCCAACAAAAAACTAAGGGAACTGATGAGGATCAGTGGCGAGATCCGAAACTATAGTCGTCCCTGCCTTACCCCTCGGCGGACAATGCCATACATTCCCCACTAATAAATAGTTGTTTTTTTTTTTTATAAAAACAACAAACTGGGATTAAGCCTGACTATTTTGCAAAAACAAAATATTTGGAATTTCTATTTTATTTCATTCTCTTATCTTATAATTCTCATTCACTTGATAGCCATTGCAAGGTATAATGTCCATATTAACCAGTGTCTGGTTATCGCTTCCCCGCCTTATGGCTAAGATCAAAGTGTAGTATCTGTTTTTATCAGCTTAACATCTGATATATCCTCCACCGGAGGACAACAAATTTTAAACTGATTTTTGGATATTGACGGAAGGGGCTGGCTCCACTTCTGGCGCGGGTTGGCCTGGTATTGCAGTACCGCCGGGATTTTGGCCCATCCTACACGAATAAATAATAATTATTTTAAAGACAAGTAAATAATAGATTTGTGTTGCGACAAATGACAGGACAATCCAAATAGGGAGTAGCCAGTATTCTTCCCAAGCGACTGTTTTACATGAAACTCCACGCAAACCAATTCTGGAAGAAAAAGAAAAGGTGAAGAAGCGTCGAATTCTTTAGGAAAGTTGTTGAGAGGTTGAGTTCAGGACAGGGTTAAGGACCACAAGATTTCAAATAAATTATTTTGGAATATATAAAATAAGAAAGCTTCTGAAGGTCAGAATTGGGACATACACAGTGTCAGGGCGAGAAGGTGTCTCGGTGGATGGGAGTTTCCTTGGCATGATAGCCTTCGGTGAAATCATTGTTTCCAGGTTTAATTTATGTTTAGTTAATATTCAAATATCCGTTAATTTTTATTTTTCCTTTTTACTTCCTCTTATTCTTAATTTTTTACATATTTCGGCTTTTCCAACATTTGTTAGTAGTCTTCATCCTCCAGATTTACCCGCGCTAAACATCAGCATTCCATCAAAGCCAACAAAGAACAAATCTTAAACCTCTTCTAAACACCGGTTGGTACCCCCGCAACAGACTCCCCGACTTCATAAACTTTGACCGCCGTACTTTCCCAAACCATGGAAAAGAAGACTAAACTCCGTCCGGGTTTAAAACGATGAATAATAGGCAATATGTGTAGTAGTCACTCTGAAAGTCGACAATTCGTAGAGTGAAATGGAGAGCTCCCCAAGGTGGGGTGTTCCGGTCGGGAACTGTTCAACCTCTAGCTTTCTGATATTCCACAAATCTTAAATGAATCTCCCACTGAAATAAGAAGTAGGAGCAAGTACTTGGGGCTGCGACAGAATTTTTTTTTGACCTCTTATAAAACAATGGTAAGCTATGCGGCGCCAGTATGGTTAGAGAATGGATTGATATGCGGTAATAGAACATTACGACTTATCAGAACGCCGCCCTGAAAACTGGGTGTCTGCTCATGGCACTAGGGGCCATCTTCCGGAAGAGGCGAAGATCTTACCCACCCATTGACACAACCAAATGTTGTCGATGCAGTACTTGTTTGGGTGTTATCTTCGGCGTTGCCGTCATCAGCAAAGATCTTCTACAAAAGCGAACCTCTAGATCAGCAAACTTATCAGGCGAGTCTGAAAGGCAATAATACAGATACAGTCGGCCAGATTTAGTGCCCTACTTAGTTGCGTTATATCGGATTGGCTCTAGGGTATTCATTGAGTACTCTGGACTATTCCAATGGGGCGTTGGTCGACTCATATATCGACACCCAATAGTGCACCAAGGTTAAAGCTGTCAAGTCGAGAATCATGTGAAACATGACGGTTTCATGTGGTTGCAAACTTTTTTACTTTGGATACTGAAGAGCCAAAACCAGGAGCCTGTATCTGTCTTGTATTTTGGTTAGTGCAACAATCTCGAAATATTTCTTCACGAACCAATCTTCAAAGAACTTTTTGAATTTGGTCATATGTAAGCATTTATTGCAGCATAGCTTTTGAGTCTTTTAAAGATGTAGACCATTTAATATTACAGCTTAAAAATATACACCATAAAGAAAGGACCATCCGATTTTCCATATTTTTCATCCGAAGTGGCTGCAATATGGCATTTCAAGTTCTTCGAAGTAAAAACCATGTAGTTCTATATTTTAACAAAATTCCTACATACATACAAACCACCCGCTTTTATGTATTTTGATGATCCTAGCCCTTTTTTTCGACCGATGTTTTGTAATCTGTCATTTCGGGATCATGGAAGGGGTTTTAGATTACCAATCGATAATTTTTTTCCGGTGAAAAATGTTTCCACATATAAATTAGTATATCATTTTATCAGAGCATACAAAACGGAAGGTGAAAATAAGTTCGTCCTGACCAATATTAACGAAGTTTGCAAATTGGCCCTTCAGAACGTCTATGAAGACTCCCTGTCACTTCAAATCGGCTCAGAAGAATCCCTGGATCTTCAGTTTTATAAAGACACCCTGGTTTTCTAATAATCTACAAAGACACCATGGTCCTTTTAATAGACTTTATAGACGCCCTGGCCTTTCTGATACTCTGTAAAGACTCCCTTGCCTTTAGACTCGTCCATAAAGACTTCCTCAAAGGATAAAATACAGCTGACAAGAGTAGGTGATATAAAAAGATTGTGCCGAACAATATTAACGACGTTTACACGTCCCTGATCCTTCAGATCGTCTCCGTGAAGACTCCCTGCCTCTTCAACTTGCCTCAGAAGACTCCCTAGACCTTCAGCTCTATAAAGACACCCAGGTCCTTCTGATTGTCCTTTCCATTCAGACTCGTCAATTAAGACCCCATCAAAGAATAAAAAACAACCGGCGAGTGTGAATGATGTAAAAAATTCGTCCTGGCCGATCTTAATGGCGTTTGCACTTTCTAAGTTCTAAAACTCCCACCTACTGAAGGGTATACCATGTTCGGTGTAAACGAACATCATTTTATTCTTATATGTAACACCTTTATTATTGTTATTATTAAGAACTAGATGTTAACGGACTTTGGAATAATATGTTGCAATCGATGATCGCACAGTACTATACATATCCTTCGACTATCCATTTTGTCCGATTGGTTGTACTTGAACAATCGTGATTTACAACATTATAAACGAATTAATTACACACTTGCATAACAATAAATTACAATTACGATAGGTCCGCATGCTACATCTACATGTCCATGCCACAGTCACTGCACTGCCCCGCAATGATGACGAAGTCCTGGGCCTGAACCATATGTAGCGTCATTATTGAAAGAATTATTTTGTATTTTGTTGGTGTGACAGCCAGCATTAAGCAACGGGCTGGCCGGGCTTGTGGTCTTGTTATCCGCATTGTAAAATCAGCGCAATACCACCAACAGCAACAATAACAACAACGACGATGAATCCAGCCCGTCATCCATCCAGGAGGCTATTGCCATGAAGATCTAAGAGGAGTATCAAGTTTCACGGCAACAACGACGCGGCTATCTTAGGCAACAACAGGCGCAACAAGCAGCCGAGACAGCCAACCGAACGGCAACAACAACAACAGCAGCAACAGTTGTACATTTTAATTAACATCATTACCTTTACAACGGTGGCGGGTTCAGTTGGCCGATTGCTTTGGATGATTACTTAGCATGGATTGGATGGCTGGCTGGTTGGTTGCTGCTTGGCAGTTTTCTTGGTTATTTACAGCTTACTTAGTTGGTTGGTTGTTGAGCTGTGTGTGTTTGTCGGTCGCTGTGCCTTTAGCGAGTGTGACCAAAAGTTGAAAATGTCTTAATTTGTAAATGTCGGCAGTAACAGACGAATATTAACAGCCAACATGTCCTAGTATAAGCATACCATCACACCAACAACAGTAACAACAACGAACTTACCACCATTGGCGTTTTGAAGGCGGAAAATCCACCATCACTGGCCAGACAAAATGAAAAGCTTCTCCCATAATCAACTAGACAATCCGAAGTCAAACCTTACAAAACATGTCTCTATTTCGCCTCATGGGCAGATGTATGGACAAAACGATTGCATTTGGGATGAGTGGAGGGGAGCGGAGCGGAGGACATACCAAAGCAAAAAATGCCGAAACTCTTCTCCAGTACTTATAGCCCGAGCACGATTCATCAGTTGTCCTATGAGTGTATTATAATGAAGTTCCGCATTATAATGCGCCCACAGTGGCTAAAACGTAGTAAAGATCCTTTAATATTTGAATTCGTTTCTAGGCGTGGATTTTTTAAAGAAAAAATTGTCAAGGACTTTCGGAGCCATAGGTGTGGATTTTTTAGAGCAAAAAATTTTCCAGGACTCTTGGGGTCATATGTGTGGATTTTTTAAAGATACAATTTTCAAGGACTTTCGGTATCAAAAGCGTGGATTTTTTAAATAATACATTTTCAAGGCCTTTCGGAATCATAGACGTGGATTTTTTAAATAATACATTTTCAAGGACTTTGAGAATAATTTTTCAAGGACATTCAGTCTAATAGGTGTGAATTTTTGAAAACCAATTTTCAAGGACATTTGGAGATTTTTTAAATAATATGTTTTCAATGCAAGCGTGAATTTTTTAAAGAATATTTTTTCAAGGTCATTCAAAGGAATCAGACGGGATTTTTTAAAGAATATTTTAGGGACATTCGGAGGCATAAGAGTACATATTTTAAAAATATTTTTTCAATGACCTTTAGAGGCAAAAGCCTGTATTTTTTTAAGAATATTTTTTAATGACATTTTAAAGGATATTCAGATGCATAAGGGTGGCAGTTTTTATGAATATTTTCAAGGACATAAAAAGGATCTCTAGAGGCAAAAACCCGGATTTTTTAAAGAATATTTTTTTAATGACATTTATATGTAAGGACATTCAGAGGCATAAGAGTAAATTTTTTTAAAAATATCTTTTCAATGACCTTTAGAGGCATAAACCCGGATTTCTTAAAGTATATTTTCCAAAGACTTTCCGAGAGGACTATTATTCTAAGCGAGTAATATTTTTCAAGGACCTTTAGAGGCATAAGCCTGGATTTTTTAAAGAGATTCAGAGGCATAATCTTGGGTTTTTAAAAAATAAATTCAAGGTTCTTTTAAAGGGCAAGCATGGATTTTTTAAGAATATTTTTCAAGGAAATTAAGAGGCATAAGGGTCGATTTTTAATATATTTTTTAAGGACCTTTAGAAGCAAAAGCTTATATTTTTAAGGACATTCATAGGCATGCGAATACATTTTTACGAATATTTTTTTCAGGGACCTCCAGAGGCTTGAATTTTAAAGAATATTTTTCAAGAATTTCCAGGGGCATAGATTTTTTTAAAGAACATTCTTTTCAAGGGGCATACGAGGAAGTTCATTAAAATTAGTTTCAAGAATTACTTTTCAAGGTCTTTCAAAAACATTGCCTAGGAATTAAAAACTTCAAGGGCTTTTAGAGGAATACGCGTAGATTACTTCAAGAATATTTTTTCCTCAAGGAATTTCTGAGCTATAAGCTTGGCCTATTTAAAGAACATTTTCTCAAGGACATACACAACATGGACTTCTTAAAGAGTATTTTATTAAAGGACTAGCATAGAATGGAGTTCTTAAAAACTAGTATTTTAAGACGATCTGTACACGAACATCTTAAAAAAATATATATTCCAAGGACAAACATAATCTGAAATTATTAAAAAAAAACATATTTATTCAAGGACTTACAGAACGCTGACTTTAAAATTTTTTTTTCAAAGGACAAGTACAGTATGTACTTTTTGAAGAAAATATTTTTCAAGGTCAAGGACAATCAGGACATTAAGTTCATAAAGAAGGACTAACCGATTTCTAACATATTAAAGAATACTTTTGAAGAATTTTTAGAAAATAGAATGTTTTAAGGACAATGACTTCTTACATAATAATGACTTCTTACATATATTTGTAGGACTAACATAATGTGAACATATTACAGAATATATTTTCAAGGACTTAAATAAAAAATATTTTTTTCCAAGACTTTCTAAGGAATTTCAGCGTCATTTTTTTCAGGATTGTCAGAGCCATATCCTAGGGATATACAATATGAAAAATCTAATCTATAGATACCCCTCTATCGACATTACACCCAATCAATCTATCAGTATCTTTGAAACCACTGTAATTGTTACGCTCCTTTACAGCTCATTCGAATCAATCTTTTTGCTATTCGCTTCGCTCAATTGCTGGTCGGTTTAATTAATGTTTTTGTTGTTGTTGCTGTTACTTTTTTATGTTGTTAATACTGTTGTAACTATTTGTTGCCTTTAGTATTGATGATGTTCGGTTCGATATCATATTCAGTTGCCACACAGAACTCCAACTTGTTCACGTAGTCAGTCTGTCTGTCCAACAGGCAATAATATAATCTGTTAAATTTCTCATCGACGGCTCATCGCCCATCAGTAACCATTTAAGAGGGGGAGAGGGTCTATCACAGAAAATTGGCATGACGTCGTTGTATGGCGAGATTACAAGCATCACACCAGAAGATGACGTAGAAGAAGCGCAAAATGTTAAGGATAAGATGATGATGACATATGATCGGTGTTTAATTCCTTGATGAAGTCATCAGACAGCCGTGCCAAGTAAGCAACCAACCAGATCCATGTTAGCTGCGATCATCGTAATCGACACTAACATAATGTTGATTTTTGCTATTATGACATATTAAAGCGTGATAAAAGAAATGTTTCTTTAAATTTGTAAGCTGTCGGTTAATCCTCAAATGGAGGAGTGCGGGACTGAAGGGTTTGGGAAATATAGATGATAAAGTAATTTACATTTTCGATTACGAGTATGTGGGGCTTGTTTCGATATGAAAATCCTTAACATTTAGATTTTTTACCTTATGGGATTTTTAGTCCTCATAAAACTGATGGAATAATCGACAATTATAACACTTTTTCTCCTTGAAAAATATTAATTTTTAATCCGTATTTTCAAAGAAAAAAATTATAAAGACCTGCATTTTTAAGAATAGCTTTTCATTAACTTTTTCATTTTTTAAAGAACTAAAAGAATTCATGAATTTTTGCGGGATGTCTTTGCTATGTATTGATATTTAAATAACATTCTTTTCAGGGGCCTTATATTTTAAATAAGTTTTAATGGCTTTCAGGTGTGCATTGAGGAATAGTATCTCATTGATCTCCCAATGCATAACCGTGGAATTTTTGCAAGGAGTTTGAGTCGTGTAAATATGTTTTTTAAATATTTTGTTAAGACGAATGCCGATCACTGAAACATCTGAATTCGAAAATTCCAACGCAATTATAAAACCTACATATCTGGCTCTGGATTATTGACTTTTGGAAAATCGCCTATTTTCGGCCAATTTCGGTTTTCCCATTATAAAACAGTTTATGGACGTTATCTTTGGCAAAGAAAATTTTTCCAAGGACTTTCAGAGGATTTTGGATGGAGTGTGGATTTTTAAAGGAATATTTTTTCAAGGTACTTTCAGAGAAATTAGTGTGGATTTTTACTTACTTACTTATCTGGCTTGTTACAGAGCGGTTGTTAAATAAGCCGATCTTAAAAAAGATTTCCAAGCGCGCCGGTCTTGTGCGCATCTCCTCCAATTTGAAAGACCTTGTTCCAAAATGTTGTCTTCTAGAGCTAACTCATCTGCTTGCGCAAGTACCCATGTTTCAGATCCATACAACAGCACGAGTAGTATCAGCGTCTTGTAGAGTGGGTGGTTTGGTCTGGCGAGATGTGGCCTTGTGGAATGTGTCGATGTGTTTTTCGTGGGTCTTTTCCAGGATTTGATTCTGAGTGAAAATCTGGTCAATGGTTGATTGGCCAGGTCTGAAGCCGCATTGGTATGGTCCAGTAATGTCATTCACCATTGCCTTCAGTCGTTCACACAGCACGCTGGATAGCACTTTATATGCGAGGGGAAGAAGACTAATTCCTTTATAGTTGGTACACATCGCCTTGTCTCATTCTTTGTGCACGGGACACAGGATGCTGAAGTTCCAATCATTGGACATGAATTTCTCTAGCCAAATTGTACTAATCAGCTGGTGCATGCTCCTTACCAACATCTGACCACCAGTCTTGAATAGTTCGACTGGTAACCCGTCGGCTCCTGCTACTTTATTACTCTTCAGCCGATTGATTGCTATTCTGACCTCATCTTGGCTATACCGTCATATCTTAATGGTTCTGGGGGATCTTCTTCACCGCCACTATTTGATAACAGAATCTTTGTAAAATGCTCTTTCGAGATCCTCAACAAGTTGTCTGTATCTGTCACTAGGTTTCCATCTTCATCTCTGCAGGAGGATGAGCCTGCACCAAAAGCCTTCGGTATTATGTTTTACTCGTTGGTAAAATTTCTGGACTTCACGGACGCTCACGTTTTTTATTGTTATTTTTTCTGAAAATTCGTTTTTTCTATCTCCTTTTCTCCCAATAAGTCTCCATCGCATTAAGTGTTGTTACTCTCTGCAGGGTTGCCCTATACGCTGCGTTTTTCACATCAGTAGCATTACGACACTCCTGATCGTATCATTCTTGATGGTGGTTTTTGGTACCCAAGTGTTGCATTTGCTGCATTTTGTAGGGAGTGGACAATTCTTTGCCGTTGTGCTTTTATATTATTATCGGGACAAGAAGTGCTTTCGTCAAGCAGGTGGGTAAGTTGAGCGGAGTAGGCCTCTGCTACCTGTTGTGTTTGCAGTTTTTCGACGTCGAGTTTCCGTGTTGTGTTAGATCGCTTTGCTGCTACATTAAGACGGGTGCGAACCTTGGCTGCCACAAGTTAGAAGTCCGAATCGATATTCGCTTCTCGTATCGATCGAACGTCTAATACACTGGATGAATGCCTTCCGTCTATCACAACATGATCCATTTGATTTCTCGTTTGATTTTTCTTGCGTGGATTTTTAAAGAATATTTTTTCAAGGACTTTCCGAGGAATAAGAGTGGAATTTTTAATGAAATTTTTCAAGGTCCGTTCAGGATTTTTTTAAGAATATTCGCCGCTTATTTCTCTGAAAGGACATCAAAAATATATATCCTTAAAAAAATCCACGCTGTCCTTAAGAAAATATTGTTTTAAAAATTCGCGCTTATGGCTGTGATAGTCCTGAGGAAAATATTATTTTGAAAATCATCGCTTTTAGCTCCGATAGTCCTTAGGAAAATATTCGTTAAAACATTTCTGCTTATGTTTGTGATCGTCCTTGGGAAAGTATTCTATCCACGTATTTAAAAACTTCACGCTTCGGGATAAGGTTGTCCTTAAGCAAATATTCTTGTAAAAAGTAATTTTTCGTTATCCTTAGGATATTTTTAAATTCCAGCTATGGCAACGACAGTCCTTAAGACTTTTCCTTTTAAAATTCGGGCTTATGGTCATTGATCTAAACACCTGTTCGAAGATGGATACCACATTCCCATATTCAAATCATTTTGTAATATTTATTATAAGTTTGTTAACAAATCTAATATAATCAAGTCTAACATCCTTAACTGGGACTAGTAACACTTGGTTTTCCCACCATTACTTAAATTACCCAATGGATTCTGCAACAAAAATATTCATAAGAAATTCGTCCTAATGGATTTTAAAAATATTTTTATTATTGTTTATTTTTTACCTATTTTCCAGGTAAGTGAAACTAATTTGCGAATAATATAATAAACTAGTCATAGGTGGCAATAGACCACTTTACTTTAGCTGAAATCTTTTTATTGCTTTGTGTTAGGTAAGAACACTTCAATTAATGCAGATTTTCTTTTGGGCGTGTCAACGTAAAAAGGAAAAGAACTTTGATGAAATTAGTTGCATTTCATCTCTCTTTGTGCTTGGTTGTCTGGCAGAAACCTTGTACGTTAATTTAATTAATATTCAAGTAAATAAATAATTAAAATATTACAACATGGCTCCTCCTTTAACGGATTCATTGGCGATCAATAACACAGCGGCATTAGAAGAGCTACAGCGACAAGTCAATGATTTAAAAACCCTACAAGATAACATGGATCTCAAGGGTTTGGATTTTGAACGCACCACCGGTGGCCCCTCAACATTTATGATAGTCATTATTTTGTTGACAATTATTTTATGTGCCAACATTTATATTTGGTTTAAATATCGACCAAAACGTAAACTTTTACTGGTCGATATGGATGCTTCGTTAGCTATGTAATAAATGTACACAAATCTATCATGTATTTTTTTAATTTTTTTATATCAATTATTACAATAATAAAAGTGCCATTAAATCTAAAATTGCTATACTATATTTTAATTTTAATTTTTAATCAATAAAACGGAAAAAGCGGAATAATATTTTTTCAAGGACTTTCCGAGGAATAAGCGTGGATTTTTTAAATAATATTTCTTCAAGGACTTTCAAAGGTATAAGCGGGGATTTGTTAAAGAATATTTCTTCAAGGACTTTCAAAGGAATAAACGGTGATTTTTTAAAGAATATTTTTTAAGGACTTTCTGATAATTTTTTTAAACAAATATTTTTTCAAGGACAAGGAAATATTTTCAAGGACTTTCAGAGGAAAAATCGTGGACTTTTTGAAGAATATGTTTTACTAAGACTTCTTGAGGATTTTTTAAAGAATATTTTTCAAAGAATTTCAGTGGAAAATCGAGGACTTTTTAAAAAATATTTTTACAAGTACCTTGGACCCCTCTTAAATTGGTAGTCGCTCTAGAAAGGCTTGTGATCATCAAGATGACTCTTCAAAGACGAGTCAAATTCAATGAATTGATGACAATTTCCCCCTGACGTTAGTTTAGTCTGTAGGGTCGCAGTTCTTGCCATTGAGCTAGACCTGTCATGTTGGGCATAAAACTAATTACAATATTCAGTGAGTTGGTATTGTGAGATAACACCGACACCCAAAACCCCCAATCGTACTTCTAACTATCACTATCGTATACATCTCCCAAGGAATAACCCAATCTTTTCAAAACAGCTTTAAATCAACGATTTCTCTCCTTTTATTACTTTAATCGCTCAGCTCAAAGGACTCCAAATATGATGTTGATACCTTTCTCATATATAATGACGGAAGATGGGCATACTTAACCTCTCCCACAAAGAGTGTACACTTTAAAATATTTTGAATTTCATATGATCCACCGATTTCACATCGTAATATTTTTATTAAACCTTCATTAAATCCGATGAAGAGATCTATAAATTTTTAAATATTCTCCGATTTGTATTAGACGTTGCATTAAATACAATTTGATGAAAATGAGCTTATATAAACAGAAAACTTGTTGGACCTCGAAGCCTGGACTCTGTATCCACATACTTGAAAAAAAAGTTCGAAAGATCGGTTGGCAACATTTGTTTTATTTCTACAGTTTGGTGCAAAGCCGAGCCATTATTTGAAATAAATGATACACGTGTGTTTTTCTTATGGTGTTAATTACACAAACTTAAAATTATTCATAATTAAAAATACGTACTTACTTAGCTTGCTTGTGACAGAACCCCTGTTCCACAAGCCGCGCGCGTCAGTCTTGTACGCAGCTCATCCAATTTGAAAGACCATGTTCCGAGATGTTGTCTCCCACTTGATCTTTTCATCCGATTCATGGTTTTCCTCTGCGTGAACCGTCAGCTGGCTCGCTTTTATATGTTTCTTGAGCTGAGGCATCCTCATCCATTTTCACAACATAACCTATGCAACGTAGTCGCTGCACCTCGATACGTCTGACTATGTCGATGTCCGAGAATAGCTGGTACATTGGTTCATTGTTTGGCGATATTTACCGTCGACTCAGATCGGCCCATAGATCGGTTGGAGTATTTGTCTCTCAAACATTCCAAGAGCTGCCTCATCTGCTTGCGCAAGTACCCATGCTTCAGATCCATAAAACAGCACGGGTAGTATCGGCGTCTTGTAGAGTGTGATTTTGGTCTGGCGAGAGGTGGCCTTGTTCTTGAATTGCTTACTCAGACCATAGCAGCATCTATTGGCCAACAATATTCTTTTCCGGATTTCAAAGCTGATGCTATTTGTTTTGCTTATGGCGGTACCGAGGTATATAAAATCATTCACTACATCGAAGCTGTAGTTTTCAAGTTCCATAGTTGTTGCGAGTGTACTGGACGTCTTGCGCGTTGATACCATCAGCTTGGTCTTCTCGCCATTTACTGACAGTGCCACTTTGGGAGACTCCTTCTACAATTCGTTCAAAGGTCGCTGTTACCGTTCGCAATGTTCGCCCCATTATGTCAATGTCGTCGGCGTAGGCAAGTAACATGTGTTCTTTGGTATATGACCATTTCCAGCTCGATGTTAAACAGGTTACACGACAAACTGTCATATTTTCATAATCCTCGTTCGGTATTGAAGTGCTCTGAGAGGTTTTTTTCTACTTTGACTGCTGATCTTGTGTTATCCTGCATAGCCGTATTAATTTTGCAGAAATGCCAAACGCAGACATGACTTTAAACACCTCTGAGCGGATTGGGCTGTCAAATACGGCGTTGTAGCCAACGAATAGGTGTAATGTTTCGATGTATTTTTCGTGGATCTTTTCCAGGATTTGGCGCAGTGTGAAAATCTGGTCTATGGTGGATTTCTCAGATCTGAAGCTGCATTGGTATGGTCCAATAATGTCATTGGCCATTGGCTTCAATCGTTCACACAGCACGCTGGATGGAAGCAGGCTAATTCCTTGGTGCATGCTCCTTTACAACGTCTGACCACCGGTATTGAATAGTTCGCCTTATAATCCATCGGCACCTGCTGCTTTATTATTCTTTAGCCGACTACTTGCTATTCTGAGCTCATCTTGGCTAGGTGGTATACAATCTATACCGTCATCTCTTATTGGTTTTGGGATATCTTCTTCGCTGTTACTATTTGATACCAGAAGCTTTTCAAAATGCTCCTTTTAGATCCCCAACACGCTGTCTGTATCCGTCACCAGGTTTCCTTCTTCATCTATACAGGAAGATGTGCCTACGCCAAAGCCTTCGGTTTGGTGTTTTACTCGTTGGTAAAATTTCAGGACTTCATTCCGACTCCTTTACATTTGGATTTGCTCACGCTCTCTTTTTAATTGTTCTTTCTTCTTTCTTTTGAAAATACGTATCTACTCGTCTCCCGATAATTCTCTCTTGCTCCGGGTAGCCCTATACGCGGCGTTTTTCAGCTCAGTAGTAT
>NW_026876395.1:0-19220 GCF_032173495.1 Musca vetustissima | reverse complement strand
AAAACTAATCTTTAAAAAATCCACGCCTTGGATGGTCGTTGAAAAACTAATCTTTAAAAAATCCACGCCTTGGATGGTCGTTGAAAAACTAATCTTTAAAAAATCCACGCCTTGGATGGTCGTTGAAAAACTAATCTTTAAAAAATCCACGCCTTGGATGGTCGTTGAAAAACTAATCTTTAAAAAATCCACGCCTTGGATGGTCGTTGAAAAAACTAATCTTTAAAAAATCCACGCCTTGGATGGTCGTTGAAAAACTAATCTTTAAAAAATCCACGCCTTGGATGGTCGTTGAAAAACTAATCTTTAAAAAATCCACGCCTTGGATGGTCGTTGAAAAACTAATCTTTAAAAAAACCACGCCTTGGATGGTCGTTGAAAAACTAATCTTTAAAAAATCCACGCCTTGGATGGTCGTTGAAAAACTAATCTTTAAAAAATCCACGCCTTGGATGGTCGTTGAAAAACTAATCTTTAAAAAATCCACGCCTTGGATGGTCGTTGAAAAACTAATCTTTAAAAAATCCACGCCTTGGATGGTCGTTGAAAAACTAATCTTTAAAAAATCCACGCCTTGGATGGTCGTTGAAAAACTAATCTTTAAAAAATCCACGCCTTGGATGGTCGTTGAAAAACTAATCTTTAAAAAATCCACGCCTTGGATGGTCGTTGAAAAACTAATCTTTAAAAAATCCACGCCTTGGATGGTCGTTGAAAAACTAATCTTTAAAAAATCCACGCCTTGGATGGTCGATGAAAACCTAATCTTTAATAAAATCCACGCCTTTTATAAAGTTGGAAAAGAGATTCTTTAAAAAATCCACGCCTTTTATAAAGTTGGAAAAGAGATTCTTTAAAAAATCCACGCCTTGTATAAAGTTGGAAAAGAGATTTTTTAAAAAATCCACGCCTTGTATAAAGTTGGAAAAGAGATTCTTTAAAAAATCCACGCCTTGTATAAAGTTGGAAAAGAGATTCTTTAAAAAATCCACGCCTTGTATAAAGTTGGAAAAGAGATTCTTTAAAAAATCCACGCCTTGTATAAAGTTGGAAAAGAGATTCTTTAAAAAATCCACGCCTTGGATGGTCGTTGAAAAACTAATCTTTAAAAAAATCCACGCCTTGGATGGTCGTTGAAAAACTAATCTTTAAAAAATCCACGCCTTGGATGGTCGTTGAAAAACTAATCTTTAAAAAATTCACGCCTTGGATGGTTCTTGAAAAATATTCTTACAAAAATCCATGCCTTTCATAAAATTAAAAACAAAAAAATGAGCCGAGGGTATTCAAATTTTGCCAATGACTCGCGCAATCTGTAATCTATCTGATGTACAATGTGTCCTGTCCAAATTTGCAAAATACCTCGAACAGAAAAATGTCATCAATAGTTATGACCATGGCATTTTTGCCCCAAAAAAATATTTTCTAGCATGAATTGAAATTTGCATATGTATGTATGTATGACACCCACACATACATATCACATATTAATGTGAAAATTCCTTGCAAGCGTTCATAGCGAACAACCAAATTGTTAACATTCTTTACAAGATAAAAATGTCATAAATCATTGTTAATGTAAAACGACGACGACAACGAACCCCAACAAAAACAACACCATATTGTCAATATCAACAAAGTCAACAAACATTCATATTTTGTTGGGTGAAAGGTCCTCGTGGTGGTTTTCGTTGTGGAACACCACCAAACGTTTACCTAAAATCTTCATTCATTCACTTTTGATGACAGTTGACTAAAAAAAAAAAACAAACAACAAAATTATAATTTTATATTCAGAAAAAGAAACACGTCATAAAGGTGAACGAAAATCAACTTTGGAATTTGTTTTTGGTTTTGTTGTGGCAAAAATTTATTTGCAAACAACGTAGTGATGTAGGCATATGGCCACAACAACAGCAAAGAATTGAAGAACCCAGACCACAAACGAATTATGTCAAGGTAAATGTTGTTACTCTGAAATATGTATTTGTACGAAGTGTGTACGATATTGTGAAGTCGTTCGAAATTTGAGAAATGAAAAAATAAAATAAAAATCGCAATTTTCGGTTGGGAACACTACACTTGCACATTAGGACTGGGAAACCTAAATCATTTATGTTACCTAAATATTCTTTAGATTATTCCGGATGAACCAAACTGTTAAAAACATTTGACGAACATTTCATCCCAGAGAGCATAATCGTTTGAAGTCGGATCTGGAGGATTTCACCGCTTTCAAAAAAACTGTGTTTATTCGACAATCTCCATCTCGAAAAAGCTCAAAACGGTGTGGAAAATTCATTTTAGGAATGAAATAACTTGGCGAGTATATCAAGAACACAGAATCACAAATACGCAAAGTTTTGGATAAATTTATTTGGTTTATTTAAGAATTTATTACTATTGCAATTCCTGATGAAAAACTTTATATCTCACAGAACATAAAATGTCTTATTAATGTGGTTGACATTCAAAATCGTTGGGAACATTTATGATAACCCAAAATATCAAATGGAAGCCAATTATGTTGAAAAATGTGTTAAAATTTCCTAAATTTCCAATAATGCGGCCTGAAAACGCCAAACTGGATTTTCTGCAAAAGCTGGGATGGGTAACTGCTGCCGAAATGAGAAAATAATATTCTTTTAGACAGGAATAATTTCTCCTCGGAATGGATATGGGAAAAAACCAAAGAAATAAAAACAAGTGAAAAAGCGTTAAGTTCGGTCGGGCCGAACTTTGGATACCCTCCACTATAGATATACTGTCAGGTACTTGAAATGAAAATAAAGGGAACATACCAAAAAGTGACCTTTCTACAAACTGATTATGTAAACCATAATTTCAGCAATTTTTAATGAATATTTGTACCCTCAGCCTTATGGATGTATACACTTTGATACAGTGAAAATGTGCCACGTCGAAATATTGGTTCTAGACCTCACGTTTTTTTGGACTAAATCCATTTCAGAAAATTTTGATTTCATCCAAACTTTGCCTATATTATTATTTATTCCAAACTTTGTGCAAGTTCGAAGATGGGAAATATAGATCCACTCCTTCTGGTATGTCACACACAGGGGCTAGGCCTAGGCCTAAATCCCGGCTATAGTACATTATCGAACCTTACATTCTATCCTCCGTAGGTGGAATGATTACAACAGAGTCTTACAACCAAACCCAAAACGCAGAACAAATCAGATAACTATTTGATTATAAAAAGGAGGTTATATGGGGACTACGCCAAAAAGGTTGCGAATATTAGAAAAATTGACCTATATTCATAATTTTTGTGGAGAGATTTGGTACCTATTAAGAACTCAAAATACTAAATTATGGCCAATTCAGTGGAAAAATACGACCAAAACCCTCAAAATACTGAAAATTAGGATGTACTGTTATATGGGGGCTACCCGAAAAAGTGGACCTATACTTATAATTTTTTGTGGAGACATTTAGTACCCAATAAGAACCCATAGCAGCAAATTTCAGGGAATTCGGCCAAAATACCGAAATTTGGCGGGTACCCTTATATGGGAGCTATGCCTAAACGTGGACCGATATATCCCATCTTCGAACTTGACCTGCCTGCAGACAAAAGACAACCCTATGCAAAATTTCAGCACCCATGAAGATATAGTGATTACAACAGACGGACGGACGGTCGGACATGGCTAGATCGTCTTAGAATTTTACCCTGATCAAGAATATGTATACTTTATAGGGTCGGAAATGAATATTTCGATGAGTTACAAACGGAATGACAAAATTAGTATACCCTCCATACTATGATGGAGGGTATAACAAGGGGTTTTAGAATAGGAATTTTGGAATTTTATGGTGGAATTTTATTCAACCCAATTCGATGGAGAATTTGAAAACGAATCTTACTAAGAACAGTGATGTTTGCTGATTAGTACAGAAGTAATTTCTTGACCATTTAAAAAAAAAATGAACAACCAGTAGAAAAAAGAAACATTTAAGAGTGATGTATATTTAGGCGAATAGAAAGAAAAAAATCGAAAATAGAAAATATGGTGACCAGAATAAGAACCCAATGTAGCAAAATTTCAGGGAATTCGGCTGAAAAACGCGCTCAAGAACCCCAAAATAGCGAAATTTGGCGGGTACCCTTATATGGGAGCTATGCCTAAACGTGGACCGATATATCTCATCTTCGAACTTGACCTGCCTGCAGACAAAAGACAACCCTATGCAAAATTTCAGCACCCTATCTCAATTAGGAAGATATAGTGATTACAACAGACGGACGGACGGTCGGACATGGCTAGATCGTCTTAGAATTTTACCCTGATCAAGAATATGTATACTTTATAGGGTCGGAAATGAATATTTCGATGAGTTACAAACGGAATGACAAAATTAATATACCCTCCATACTATGATGGTATAACAAGGGGTTTTAGAGTAAGAATTTTCCAAATGGTGGAATTTTATTAAACACAATTCGATGCAGAATTTGAAAACAAATCTTACCAAGAACAGTGATGTTTAATAGAAAGAAAAATAGAAAATAGAAAATATGGTGACCAGCATAGTTAAACTTTGCGTTAACACGGCCCTATAACGAAATTTGAGTCAATATTAATAATTTTGGTATGGAGACTTTTTAATATTAAATTACAAAGTTATTAATATTAAAAACGTGCTCAAACTTCCTAAAATTCCGAATTTTGAAAGGAACCATTATTATATGGAAGCTACCCTATAAAGATGACCAATATATATATATATATATATATTTTTTTTTTTTTTGGGTAGAACAATTGGGTCGTTGGGCTATACCATAACATGGGTCGATATATCCCAATTTCAATACAATTTTTACATGATCTCAGAATAAAAATCTAAGCTCTTTACAGCACTAATTGGGAGCATAGGCATGGTAGCCAGTGTTGCCAATTTAACACTTTATAATCTCGCTTAACACCAAGCAATTGTTCCAGGTTACTTGTTTTTTTTTCTAGAATTTTTTTCAAATTTTTTTGTATCATCCCACATTGTTTCGGTATGTTTCACATGATGAACCACACCCATATAATGAGTGAGTTGAGCAGTACGAATATAATCGGGGCCATCCATATGATACCCTACGAAACTACCACTAGACTTTCGTAGGGTCGAAATTAATTGCGACATAGCAGAATATGTGAACACCCGTGTATATAAATAAATATAATTAAATTTTAAGGTCAATTATACTTTTTTTTGAAACAAAATTGTAGTACACCACTATGAATTGACCGATTAGCATGCCAAGTGTTCTTGTCACACGACGAAACACTTTTATTGGATTTGATTCGTCCTCAAAGACGCATGGATCTTTTATACATCATCAGCGGAAATTAACGATTTTCATATTGTTAAATATTTTTATACTTTCAGGTTTTCATGTAATTGCTCAATGAAGGAGTGGATAGATACCCTATTAATGGGATTGGAGGTCCAGAGGCCCTTTTTTACCCTGACAGTTGCATCTAGAGCGACTAGGAAAACGTGGAAAAATGTTTTAGGTACCTTTCATTCCCTAAATATCATATGACCATCACCGAAATTTGTAGATGTCGCCCTTCACCATAACCAGATCCTCATGTAATATTTCCAATCAAATTACGTAGACATCTGTAATTATCTTAGTATAATTCCCCATCGGAGTGCACACAACATCATAATTGGTATCAATTTATAGGACAACCACTCATCTTAATTATATACGTCATAGACAAAATTATATACGTCATAGAAAAAAACTTTTGCCAATTTTACACAGAAATCGGGGTCTATTTGACCCGCTACATATTGATCGATCGCAATCACAAACTCCTTTCACTTTGTAAAATTTCGTGATAATAGTCGCCTCTAGACAATAAATGTCCACTTATACAATAATAATAACAATCATTACCAAAAATAGGGTTATTCATTGACCATGACCCATACTAAATTTCGTGACGATTGGTTCATCACTGTGGCCTGTATCGTCTTTATAGAATATAATGGACAGACGGACGGACACACATGCCTAAATCGACTCAGCTAATCGAGATATGTGTATCGATAAAAGGTGGGTCTAGGACCAATATTTTACGGCGTTACAAAATTGTGGTTCCACACAAAGCTATAATACCCTTACAACATAATTGTGTTGGATATAATTGTTAACGAAAGTGATTATAATGAAAAAAACTCAATTCGAACACTTTTGCACGTATAAGAAAAAATCAAAATGTAATGCAATATTCAATATTTCATACACTGTCAGTCCTCCCTTTAAAAGCGCCCGCAAATATTCGATAGGACTAAAATACGAGGTTTGCGCTGGTTATTTGAGCTATATAAATTTTTGGGTAGACATCAAAATTTCTAATAATTTTCGAGGTGCACTTAGGACTTCCATCTTGTAATTGGAACTCCACCTCGGGGTATGGTATTCTAACAAATTAGTTAGGAAAATAATTAGATAATGTTCTAATCTTCATTAAACATTCTATCTAGGCCACGAAGTAAAGCAACACCTAACAATCAAACTTCACCCGCCATGTTTTACAGTTTGCTTTACTTTATCTCGTTGAAGATTTTAATGTGAGTGGCGTCAGTAATATTCCTTGCCATTCAATTGGAAACGGGTAATATTTGATTCATCAGATCAAAGCATATGTTTCCAATCATCCGATTTTCAATTTTTGAATTTTTTGTTTTGATATTTTTCTTGACTAGTTGCAGTAGTCCCGACCAATTCTATGAACTAAATACTAAATACACTAAATATTTTTTCAAGGTTCTAGTCCAATTTTCAACCACATTATCACCCATATAAATATCCGGATCGATTTAAAAAATTTTTAAAGTCCACTTCACTGTGCAGGGAATAAAAAATTAGGTCCAGCCGACATTTACAACGTTTTTATTAATGGAAGCTTCAAATGTGGTGCATACCCACAATACCGGGTAATTTCTTGCTGGAAACCCCGTATTAATATACCCTTTTAATGTACACATAAAAAAATTTATGAATACGTTCATAGTTTTTTTTTCATATTGTATAAATATCTTGCTTGGAATAAAAGTAAAAATTCCAAAAAATAAACGTTTTATAAATATTAAAACTACTAGCTGACCCGGGCAAACGTTGCTTTGCCTTCAATTTGTATTTTCAGTGCAAATCTAGTTTCGATACAAAGTCATGGCAGATTTATATTTCGAAGAGGAATGAAAGTCGTACTACATCGATTACTGAAGCAGAATATTGCGTCTGACAAACTCCAAATTAAACAGAAACACTCCTCACGATCCACAAAGCATCCACATAATGTTTGGTCCAAATGGGTGTAGTAGTTCTTGAGTTACGGTGCAAAAACATAAAAAGAAACAAAATATTGCGCCACCTGTCGGATGAACATCAAACTACACAGAAAAACATCCCATAGAGCATGTACATAAAGTTTGGTCAAAATCGGTGCAGTAGTTTTTGAGTTTAGCGATCACGAACATACACGTAAGACATCAACGTTGCTTTTTTACTCTCACTGACTATAAACCAGTATTTAAAGTTTTATGAATTGCATTCATAAATGCAGAAATCCGGGCATTGCCAACATATTCTGAACACTATTCATATAATATACGAATTATTTTATTCTGTGTAATATCATAAACTCAACGACTGAACCTGTCAATACGTATTGTAGTGCTCATTGGTTACTGGTCAGACGGAGAGCATGAATGGCACTAAATATAGTGTTCCAAGACAACATAATAAATTTCGCAACACAGAAAGCATTATTACACACGAAGTACGTGAGAGAGTCCATAGAGTCAGGAGTTAGCGGCATACCTTTTCGCCGGCCTGAAAACCAAACAAAAGAGTTAGCGTTAGCGGCACAAAATATCAATTATTTGTTTTCATTTTCTGACAGAAAATTTTACGTTGTGCAAACCAAATTCAATTTATTATTTAATAAACAATAATGTCAATGAACTTGAGGAAAATTATTTGTTTCCATTTTATTTTTAAAATTTTCTTCCATTTTATTATTAATTCGTTAAAAAACGTCCACATGTTTGAAAATATTTGTTTTTTTTAAGAGCACTGTCATATGTTTTGATATAAATTTCCACTGAAATGTTGGTAGCACTGCTGATTTTTTTCCTAAAATATGGCAACTCAATTGAGAGCAAGAGAGAAATTTTGAGTATGACGCTGAGCAAAAATGAATAAAATCTATTCTAGCGTCATGCCGCTAGACGCGAAAGTCAGCCGCCGCGATTTTCCGTTGCCAATAAGAAACACACGGCAAACGACTGTCGCTGACTCTAGACGCTCTGGTTGCGTTTAGACTCTGATAATGCTTTCTGTGTGACGCTGTGTCTATATCTACAAACTATTGACTTACTACTGACCGTGTCTACATATGTGACGCTGTGTCTATATCTACAAACTACTGACTTACTACTGACCATGTCACTAGTTCACTTGCAATGACAAGCACATGTTAAATGTCAATAGAAAAATGCATTGTGTTGGGTATAGTCGGTCAACAGTATTGGTGACAATATCAATACTGATTAAATCTAGGCATTTCCTATAGGGATATCTCACAATAAATGCATTATATGAGCATGTTTATCTAGTAATATATTTTATTTAAACAAAAAGTCATAAATTATCATAATCTCTACGACATAAAACCTGATTCATATAAGTTTTATTGTAGCGTTGACTGTCAAACAAGAAATGTGACATTTAAATGACGCTCCACTGCTCATCAATGCATAATATGTCAAAAAAATAAAAGTCGCGTGGATGTCTAATCGAATAGGGGAGACGTAAATAAAACGCTTAACAACAACTAGCCGATTAACATAATGATGAATAACAACGGCAATAAATAAATAGTTTTTACTTTAATTAGCATATGGGTATTTGCATATTCTGCGTTTTGTGTGACGTTTTGTTAAATAAATACGAAAAAACTGAAAACAGGTGTTATTCTAACTAAAAAAATGTTTTAATTGAATATTTATGATTATATTGATTTCCGGTATGTAATAAATACATTTTTTCTGGTATTACGTATTACGGTAGTGTATTATGCAATTCTGTGGGTCTGTAATGCGTATGTGACGTTTTATGTTTCCACTCGTCGGTGTTTTATTTTTTATATTTTCTATGTTGACTATACTAAGGCATTTGATTTTATAGAAATACATTTGTTGTTGTATATATTAGGTTGGGAAAAGAAATCCATTATTTTTATATGAACTATAGGACTTTATTTAACATGTTTCGGAATGTCCGATTTGGTCCAAATATGAACCGTTTTGTTGTATGATTTGTTGCCATTTTAAAGGTAACTTTATAAGGCCTCTCTCATAGAAGTCCTGCTCTCTATTTCTCTCTAGTTGATTTTCACAATCCTCCGTATATATAAAAATATTTATAATTAAAGAAATATTGCATTTTGGCAAAAATGATAATCGTTTGGTGCCAAGCCCGGACTGTATGGCAAATGCATTAAAACTTCCCAACCAAGCTCCCGAAGTTTCGGGCCAGTCACTGTAGAGGTATGTGACCTAGTGTGCTCCTGTTGGCCAATTCTGGTCATTTCTGGTCAATTGCTATCTTCAAACTGTCCAGTTCTTGACAGTAGAGATAATGGGTCTATCTCATTCCTTTTGGCCAAGGCTTCGCAGATGGAAATTCGATCTATCATATTTTTTCTGTTTAAATGGTTTAAAACAGTTTTATGGTCGATTTTTAGCTCCTGGGCAATGTTACAATGTTGTGGCCTGTATCGTGTTTACAAATTATAATGGATCGGTTCAATATTGGCCCGATTGCACAGAGTACTGAATTGGGTCTAGATTGATATATGCCAGTTTAGATTTAGATATAGCTCCCTTATAAGGTTCAGATTGATGTATCCGAAGTTTAGTTGGAATCGGTTCAGTTATATCTAAAGCTCCCATATATATTTTCATCCGATTTTATGTAAATGGTGCACCATTTATAAGATAAGAATTTAGCGTTTGGCCATATGGAAGCAACTCATAATAAATATAAAGTTCCACCAAATGCATAGCAGAACCGTCCAGGCCATTAGTCCTGGTTTGGCCACAGTTTGAGGTGCTTCACCGCTCTTTGACCACCATCGTTTTCGCACAGGGTTATCGTGTGTGATCCATTTCTCATTTCCAGTCACCATCCGTTTAAGAAATGGGTCTATCTCATTCCTTTTGGCCAAGGCTTCGCAGATGGAAATTCGATCCATCATATTTTTTTCTATTTAAATGGTTTAAAACAGTTTTATGGTCGATTTTTAGCTCCTGGGCAATGTTACAATGTTGTGTGCTGTATCGTGTTTACAAATTATAATGGATCGGTTGCCAATATTGCTCGATTGCACAGAGTACTGAATTGGGTCTAGATTGATATATGCCACTTCAGATTTAGATATAGCTCCCTTATATGATTCAGATTTATGTAACCGAAGTTTTTTTGGAATCCGTTCAGTTATATCTAATTTCTATTTTCGTACGATTTTATGTAAATGATGCACCATACGTCAATGTTGGTCCGATTGAGACAAAATTTTGCACAGCGTTCATAAATTACTGCAGGTTGACGTCCACGAAATTTTTTTGAAATCGGTTGAGATTTTAAGTAAATGGAGTACCATACTGCCAATATTTGTCCGATTAAAACAACATTCGGTTTAGATTTAGATATAGCTCCCATATATATTATCGTACGATTTTATGTAAAATGCGCACCGAGAATGCGGGTATGGAATTTAGTCTAAAATGCTTCGGTTAAGTTTGAAATCGGTTCAGATTTAAATATAGTTCACATATATACTTTAGTCCCATTTTATGTAAATGGTGCACGATATTTTGTTGTTGAAATCGGTTCAGATGTACATATAGCTTTCTCACATAATGCAAATTGAGGAGCCTATGCCTGTTCGGTATACATGAAATATTGCATAGCGTATTGAACTGAAAAGAGCTCAGGTTTGATTATAGCTTCCATATATATTTTCATCCGATTTCATCAAAATTGTGTTCCAAATAACTAACGTTTGTCATAAATGCACAACGTACCAAATCAAACATAGAATAACGTGTATTGGATTTTGTGTTGAGATAAATTTTGGATAGCGCACTTCGTTGCAGCTGGTATGCTGGTATGGTGGATGTCACGGTTGCTCAAATACGTCCATTTTTATATAGATCTTATACATATTTTGCTTGATGATCGACATTCAATTTTTCATAAATTTAAGATTGGTATGTGTATAGGTTGTTTTAATTTAGTTCAAATGTCTATAACTTCACGCAGTTAATTTTGTCCGATTCAATGGTCCTCCAAAGATGCTATGTCTATTCTATCTAAAGGATAGGGTACATACAAAAGATGCTCATATGTACAATATCCTTTAGAACCTTCCGACTTTCGAACCTTCCTGGTACTGGTTTGGTAGTCAGATTTGACAGCCAATTAATACAATATACCAAAAGCAATTCGGTTGAAAAACGTGTCCAAAATCCCTATAATGTCGAATACTGGGGGTACCGTTTTATGGGAGAACTATTAAGCATTTTTAATACGGATATGTGTTATTCAATGAGAACCCAAAATAGCAAATTATAGCCTGGTTTGAAAAACGTATCCAAAATTCCGAATTTTGGGGATTCCGTTATATGGTGGCTACCTACCCTGAAACAAGGGTCAATATTAATAATGTTTGGTACAGATATGTGTCATTCAATGAAAACGCAAAATACCAAATTACAGCCAATTCGGTTGGAAAATGTGTCCAAAATTTCTAAATTTCCTTGAATATTGCGATCTCTATCGTGTATTCAACAGACAGGCGGACATGTGTGAATCGATATAGAATTTTATTCTTATCAAGAATATACACTGGTGGCTAAAACTAAAGCAACTGAAATTGCAAGGTTAATAAATGCCGCGTAACATTTTCAAAAATAAAAAATATATCGTGTAGGTTTTTTTTCGGTGTTAATCGGTTTATTCACTTAAAAACAGAAGCATTCCAAAAATCATTATGAAATAAAGAACCATTTATGGATAAGCGTATTGTCTCAATTTTTGCTTGGACAAAACTAAAGGAACTCTACAGAACAAACAGATGAGCTCTAAGATTTCAGTTATTTTTACCGTTACAATTACTATGTTTTAGCCTCTACACCTATTTCGATTCTTATAGATCATTTTTAAATGGATTTATTAAAATCCATTATTTTTTCGGCAGGTGGATGTACTGATAGATTTCTCGTAAAATATCGATCAAACAATTTCAGATTTATGCTCGTAGGAAGTAAAAAAAAAAAATACTTTGCTGTTTTTTGTTTGGTGCATTCAGTTGTGAGCTACAGGGAGTTAAACATGGAAGGGAACAAAGAGAAAATACGCTACGCTAGGCCACACACATCAGTTACTCGCCAGAAACTTCGGGAGTTTTATTGCATCCGCAATACAGTCCGAACTTGGCACCAATCGATTATCATCTTTTTCTTGCATTGCAAAATTTTTTTTAATGCTAAAAATAGATATCTAGGGAGGATTGTGAAAAGCGACTACTAGAGTTTTTTGTCAAATAGAGGTCAGGACTTCTATGAGAGAGGAATTATAAAGATACCTTTAAAATGGCAACAAATCAACACATACATGTACTCGGATATGGAAGTTACACTTAAATATTTATAGGTGCTTACGTATACAAATATTATTCAGTAACCCATTACCACACTAGAGGGCGGAAATATAACGCTGATCGTTTTCAAATTTTCCGTGAGGATCCAGGTATGGTCAAGGACAACGCCTATAATTTTCGGTGATGATCAATTAATAATATTGGTATGAAGTGGACCGAAAACTTAATTTGTTGTGTATTTTTTTTTTTTTTTTTGAGTTGAAAGCACACAACACAACACCTGGTGAAAGGAATCTGGGCAAGTAATTAGAAGAGCTGTACTGAATATTATACATATTTGTTGGGCTCTAGTCGATCAAGAGGGTGCAAGTATCGCGAAATATTGCCCAATCTCAGAATGTAGTATCACAGAAAGTTAGATTTTCGTGGAAGTTGCTGAGGATATCATATGGTCGGCCCCGTCCGAATATACTGATCCGCTCACTGCTTTATATTACATTTACATATAGTTCCTTTGCTCCAAATAGTTCCTTTGCTCTGTATAGTTCTTTTGATCCTTTACTCCACACAGTTCTTTTGCTCTTTATAGTTCCTTTGTTTTTTATAGTTCCTTTTAGTTCAAAAAAGAACGAGAATAAAGAACGATACCAAAAAGGAACGAGATGAGAAAAAGGAACTATATTAATTAAAGATTTGGAACTAGTTCCGATTTTTCCTTTCTCGGAATATTTTCAATGAACTAGTTCGTTCCGGAACTACCCAACTCTAATCAAATTCATTTCAGGTTATATTTACCGAAATATAATTCGGTAACGATTTTGACCTATACCAATATACATTCTTATGTCTAGATAAAATCAATTCTCATTGATAACGGGTTTACAAAAAAAAAAAACTACTCCGAGTCATGACGCTTAAACTGTCTCTTGAGGGACTTTTTTTTAAATCGAGCACGCTGTTCTATTTCAGAAAGTGCATAAATTTAACATAATTAACCGGTCTATTGTTGTCGGTCACACAAAATATCTGAACTGACCACTAACCACAAAATAAAATATTAAATTAACATATCACAAAACCCACAAAACAAAATGTTTTAAAACTAAGCCACTGTACGTGTTTGTCGAAAAACGATTGGCATTTAGTATTAACAGTTTGTTGAAAAAAATATTGAATGAAATACAAAAAAAATATATATAAGGCATGTTTGAACTTTATTAAAATATA
The DNA here is from genome assembly GCF_032173495.1 of Musca vetustissima. NCBI lineage: Eukaryota > Metazoa > Arthropoda > Insecta > Diptera > Muscidae > Musca > Musca vetustissima. The sequence goes on along the minus strand of NW_026876395.1, from coordinate 5,292 downwards.
GCTATCATGTGTCCCAACATAAAGATTAAGATTATATTTATTGTCAAAATTCGCCGAAGTTTCGTTGATATAACCAATAGGCGACAAGTAATTTGTATTTCTGCAATAATATGATATTGTATCATTATAAACACATGGCAAATTTTTATATCAAATCACAAACATATAACCCAACAGGAGTAATGTTTGACTCACCATAAATTAGTCTATTAGAAGAAATATTTACCAATACAAATTAGGATTTAGGTGACGGAGAGAGCTGGAAACCTAAAATTTTGAATAATGGTTGCTGTTGGAATATAGAATTGAGATATACTATATTTGCTACAACTTAATTATTTGAGAACGGATAGAGCTGGACTCCAGAATTTTGGAATTAAAATTCCTGTTGGAGTGTAGGATTGAGGCAGTTTAGGAAATTCTTAATTATAGAAACAAAAAGTACTAAATGGTACCAAAAAGTTTGTCAAATTTTTTTTTTGGCGTGAACGGATAGGGCTGAGATTCTGAAATTTTGAATTAGTATTACAGTTAGAGTGCAGGATTGAGATATGTCGGTAGTTTAGAAAATTTGTCATTATGTGTACTAAATGGTACAAAATTTGGTACAATTTGGGTTAGAGTTAACGGTTAGAGATGGAAAACTTAAGATTAGAAGGGAAATTACTTTTGGAATTTCGTACTTATGGACAATTAATGGTACTAAAGATGGTACAATTCGTTGTCTGTGAGCGGGAATCCTAAAATTTGAAATTAAAATTATGGTTGGAGTGTAGGATGGGACATGGTGGTAGTTTTAAAAATGCGTAATTATGCGTACTAAATGGTACTAAGTTCAGTACAATTTAGATTTGAGGGAAAGGATAGAGAAGCAGAACAATAAAATTACTGTATAGGACAGGATTGAGACATTGTTGGAAATTCGAACTCATAAGTACGAAAAGTACTAAATTGTACTAAATATGGTAAAATTGAGATCTATGTGAACGGATAGGGCTGGTATCCTAGAAATTATGATTAAAATTACTCTTGCAGTGTGGAATTGAGACAGTTTTAGAAACTCATACTTACGTCTACGAAAAGTAATAAATTGTACTAAATTTGGTACAACTTAGATTTTGGTGAACGGATAGAGCTGGAATCTTTAAATGCAGACTTAAGGTTATTATTGGGGTGCATGACTAAAGTAGTTTTGGAAATTGGTACAAATTGGAATTTGGTGAACGGGTAGAACTCGAATCCTGAAAGTTGCAACTTAGGTTACTGTGGAAGTGTAGGAAAAGTACAGAATCGTACCAAATCTGATACAATTTAGTGAACAGATAGAGCTGGAATTCTTAAGTTTGGAGTTACGATTACTATTTGAAAGCAAGTTTGAAATATTGAGATAGGTTTGGAATATGAGTGCGAAAAGTATAGAATGTTTTCAAATATGGTATAATTTGGTCTTTAATGAACAGGCAGAGCTGAAATTCTTAAATTTGCAATTATGATTACTATTTAAAAGCAAAATTGATTTACATTTGGCAATTTGTACTTATGAGTACCAAAGGAACTAAATTTGGTACAATTTGGACATTGGTGGAATAAAAGATTACTGTTAGTGTGTAGGATTAATGTTGTCTAGTCGAGGGACTTGCTCTACTCCTCGCCGTGTGGTGATGGAGGGGGGTGATCAAATAATTAACTCGAGGGAGCGGGGGTTAAGAACTCAACAACAAGAACTCCCAAGCGGTTAATGGTGTAAGTGGTGATACGCGCGTGTTGGTGCAAATATAGAAAAGAGATGAAAGCACAAGAAATAAAACGCAAGAGATAATTAGTTAAATTATTCTAAGTTCTTGGATTTATTGGAGATTCTTCTTCTTTTCGTATAACAACAAATAAATTACCTTTGTAATTTGGGGCGGCGACAGAGGCCTGTTAGTGCTAACACGTAGATGTTAGCTCGACAAGAGTTAGTTAGCAAGTTAACTCTAAGGAGCTTAAACGACAAGTGAACGCTGTGGTTCGTGCAATCAAAGAGGATTGCGGTGATCGCTGAGGATCGGTTGTCGTTTACTACTACATTAACATATTCCAATGGGAGAAAAGGTCAAGCAAGGAGAGCAAAACAGCAACAACCACCGCCCGGTGGCATCTGCACTCTACGGTCTCTGCTGAGGGAACTTGCAGAGGAGATGCCCGTGGTTTCAATCAGCAGACGTGATTGACTGAGCTCGGGAAGTTGAGTCAGAACGTATCAAACTTATACATTCCGGCCCCCTTGCTACGACCCCAAAGTAGCAATTAACAATTAAAATGGAATATGGGTTAATGAAAGCTATATGAACGTAAATTCAGATTTCAAGTGAGCTTCAATGTTTATGTTACAAATTTAGCAAACGACACGAGTTTTGTAAACGAGTGATTTGTATATTCAAAGGATAAGGTGATCGATTTCTATTATGGGTGGGAGATTAGGTGGCAGGAACTGAACCGGTCAGTATATACCCGAATATAGACTTTTGGGCCAGCAACGATTTTAAAACTAATTTTGGTGGTTCAGCTTCCAGTATTTGGGGGTAAAGATCAGCACCAAGTAGCAAATCTATTGGGCTGCCGTCAAAGGTGTCAGCTAAATCTAAAGGAATTTTAGATTTCAAAGTTGAAATAGGAGGATGTGAAAACAATTTCCCCTTGACATTAGGCCGAACAAATGCCTTTGCGTCAACAATTTTAGACGAATTTTTGGGGGAAGACAACTTAAGAGAACACATTTCTCTTGGTGTAGCATGGTTGGATTTTTTCTTCGAATTACCAGAAATGCCAAGTGCATTTTTAAGTTTTTTGCTTACAACAGATACCTTGGAAGAAGGATCAATAATGGCACGAACAGGGCGTGTTTTTCCATTTTGAACAATATTTACTACTGCTGTTCCTAAGAGAACATTGGTATCTTGGGAGGGGTGAGGTATTAGTGGATTTACAACTTTCTTATTCGAAGAAGGGTGCGACAAATTAGATGCTCGGCTTTTAACTTTAGTAAAAGCCGGAGTATGTTTTTCCGAAGAACCGGGCAACAAAGTCTGTTCTCGATTTTGACCTTTGTAAAAGCCGGAGGTGAATTGGAGGGAACAACAACTTTATTAATTGGTGGCCGGTGAAGAAGGCTGTGGTGCCTTTGTTTGCATGAAGTGCAACTGTGTTTGCTTTTGCAAGTTTTAACTACATGGCCACGAGATAAACAATTGATACAACATTTATTTTCCTTAACAATCGAGAATTTGTCCTCAATCGAAAGTTTTAGAAACTGAGGGCAGAGTCGAAGATGATGGCTCTGATTAGGACAAATGGAGCAAGAAGTTGTGGAGGGTGAATTTATAGCACAATTAGAATTATGTACCGACAACAATTTATTGGGGGAATAAGGTGTTGCAATATTACTCGGTGACAACTTCGTAGAGGAGGTTTGAGAATGCATTTTCTTTGGCAACAACAACTTATTTTTGGAGGGGAGGATGTGTTTTAAACAAGTCAATGTTTGTATCCTCTCAGTGAGGAAAGCATCTAATTCTACCCAAGAGGACAACAACGATTTATTTTTTATACTTTGCTTCCAAAGAGTCAAAGTCAATTTTGGCAATCGCTGCAAGCAAATAAAAACAACAATCGGATCCCAATGATCCGTGGTGACGTCATAGACTGACATTGCAGCAAGGCAACTATTTATCCCACGTTGGATAGTTTTAAGGCCAGAAATAGTTTCAATGTCTAAGGAAGGGATTTCAAACAAACATTTAAGGTGACTATTAACAACGATACGTTTATTCTCATACGTATCTGAGAGGGCTTTCCACGCTAGAGGGAAACTACAATTGGTGAGTGGAAATCTGGAAACGATTTCACGAGCCTCACCGGTGGTCTTCTGTATTAGGTGACAGAGACGTTCCATTTTCTGATATTTGAGAATTATTTACAAATATGGTGGTGAAAAGATCGCGAAAGGTGGGCCAAGATATAAAATCACCAGAAAAAACTTCAATGTCGATAGGTGGAACAACAAGACTATGATTATCGACAGGTGGATTGGGGTAGCTATTAGTGGTGGAAGAATTTTGCAATTCACAAGCAACTATAGAAGTGGTGGACTGCACAATATTCGAAGTTGAAGGTGGACACAAGGTGATAGGTGACATATAATTGTGACAATTTGATGGAGATGGTGAAACTGGAGGAGATTGTGTAACTGGAGGAGCTATAGCAGGGGAACAATTACTTACAAGACTTTGAATTTCGAGGTTGTATACAGAATACTGGGATTCTGGAATTCGCTCAAAGAATTCCACACTTTTTAGGACAATGCCAGTGGCTCTATTGAAGCGGGTGAGAGGAGTTATGGACATTTTAAAGGTAAAGAGGAGGGAAAACACAGTAGATAATATAATAATAATGCCGAAAAAGAAAAATCTCCTATATAAACAACAAAGTATGGGGGAATAGTAATTGAATACAACAAATGTTGCTACAGCTCAAAATATATTTCAGCAAAAACTCAAAAATATGGACAAAATTTGTAAAATATTGCAAAAAGTCTATATTAAAGTAGTACAAAATGAAGACAATTTTGAAGAATTTCTTCACGATGCCAAACTACTTTAAAAAGACCACAAAAAACAAGTATTTTCTCAAATTTCCTCAAATTATACAAAATCTACCAATTGTAGGGTGTAGTTGAGGAGGTTAATGCTAATAATAGGGTGCGGTTGTCCAAAAAGAAAACAAGAATATATCCACTGAGCAAAAACGATGTGTAAAAACACAACCACAGTAGATTTAATTGTCAAAAAAAAACAATATTTTTTAACAAGTGATTTTGCTTGGATATATAACAACTGCCGATTGTATGGTGCAAATGTCCAAAAATGCTGATAATTCTACAATAATATTTCAAATATACAACTATATTGAGTAAATCACGACCACAATGAATGAAATTGCCAAACATATAGGAAAAAACAAGTTTTTCCTTGCTCCGAACAATATACAAAATTGTCAAGTTTAGGGTGCAAATGTCCAAAAAAATGCTGAAAGCCTTACAAAAATGACTAATGTTCAATGTATTTGATTGACAAACAACAACAACAATGGAAAAATATTGAAAAGAAAATAATATTTTTCACAAGCACTTTTTATGCTTCAATTGTATGCAATAGCTGCCGAATGTAGGGTGCAAAGGTCCAAAAATGTAAAAAACTCTTCTACCAATCAGTAATTATTCAAAAAGAATTCAAAAATATTTTAATATATATA
>NW_026876394.1:0-19373 GCF_032173495.1 Musca vetustissima | reverse complement strand
AACCACCAACCAACTACAATACCAACAATATCTGCCCCGCCCTGCTGATCATGGACAGCCGTCGTCGTCGGTATGTTATCTTTAAACAAAAACAAATCAGCTCATTTATTTATTGTACACTCCAAAAAAAGCGTAAAATAATAATAAGTGGAAGCGTTTTTTTTTAATAAATTTCAATTCTAAATGGGGAGAAAAAATATGGGCTGTTTTTGGATCCGTTCGACGGTCAAGAGACCGTCGAAATTAGTCGCTATAACCGATATCAAATATATGGCGAAATGGAGTGTTTAAATACGACTTCGACAATATGATATAAGGAGGGAGGATATCAACATTTGACAACAAATTGGAGATTTCATGCGTTTTAGAAAATCCTATCGAAATAAGTTTCTGAATAAAAATATTTTTGTAGTGTTGGCGGTTTATTTGGGATACCATTTGTATTTTGTTTTTGCAAAATAGTCAGGCTGAATCCCAGTTTGTTGTTTTTATAAAAAAACAACTATTTATTAGTGAGGAATGTGGGAAAGGTATGGTATAGTTTGTAAATGCCTTGTTAATCTCGAAGTGAGGCACCAGCGAAATTTTCATGCAGTTTATTTCGTTGGTCAGCTAAGTACTTCGCTTTGTTACAAGAGACATTTGGGTTTGAAAGGTGTGCCATACTTGAGGCCCTATCCGATACTTGAATGTGAAGTGCATCATCATTATTTCTTCTGAGTGGTTGTTTAGGGCTTGAAGAAGATATATTTTAACAAATATTTATAGCATTAAGTTTTCTTGTCTAGTGTCTAAGTTGTAAATAGTTACTCTCAACAGAGCAAACAGGTCCGGATTGGTCCTAGATCCACCTTTAAGTATACCGATCGTCATATCTCGACTAGCTGAGTCGATCTTGTAAACACGATACAGGCCACAGTTATGGACCAATCTTCACGAAATTTTGCATGTAGGATGGGTTCTGACCAATGAAGTCCCCTATTGTCTTTGGTAAAGATCTGTTAATATTTAGGGGATGCAATGGACCAAAACTTTATTTATGTCCGATTTTCTGATCGCTCCGGAGGCCGCAACTTTGATTCAAACATTGCAAAATTTTACAAGGAGAAGGGGATAGGGCCAAAGAATAAGCATGTTTGCTTATAAAAAATTTTCTTATAAAAACAATTTCTTATAGATATTATGAAACAAAAACTATGTAAATTTAAAAAAAAAAAATCACGCTTATAGAAAATTAAATGTTTTTTCAAACAAAATGCTCAATTATAAGAAAATTTTTTTTTAGTAAAGCTTCCAGTTCCAGTATTATTTAAATTTAGTGATAAATATTTAATTTGCTTATAAACATATTAATCAATGTATTTGTTTTCTTTTATTTTCCAGTTGCCTGTTGCTGATCCGTTCCTAGAGAAAGTCAAACTTTCAGATTATGGTAAGTTAATATAAATAATAATTTTTCTATATATATATATATATTTTGTAGAGATAAATCATTAATTATAATAATTAATAAATGACGTGACATGTTCGACAATGAGTCCCTCGTTTTGATTTTGAATTAAAATCAAAAAAATTCTATAATCCTAACGATATGTATATGAATTTTGTTTTTTTGGCAACTGATCAATTGATGTGTTAAATATATCAATTATGATTATTTTGTTCCATTCCATTTGATAGAACCATGCATCGCATGTTTGGCGGAACATAGACACACGACAGACAAAACAATTTCAATTGTATTTTTTTTTTCGCTGTTAAAACAAATGTTTTTGCGGTATATTTTCTGGGAAAAGTGTGAAAAACATAACAATATTTAAATAATTTCAAAATTAATATATGTATATGTATGTCGAAAAAATTATTTGGTGTACAAAATAGTCTTTCGGGCAAAAACAAAAAAGAAACATCATTTAAACTTTTTATTTTTGTCCACGAACATGAAATTTTGTTGTAGTCTTTTTTATTTGCTACTTGGTGGGTGATATACTTATTTTTTTTATTTATTTTTTTTTTTTTTTTGATCTTTTATGGCCGTATTTTTGTGGCCAAAACATAAAAACACTATAACAAGTGGTTGTTGACTTTTTAGATATTTATACAATAACGTAAAGTTGTCAACGTTTATGGCTAATAAATTATGAATTCAAATTTTGTAAGTTCTATAATTTTGTGTGTGTTGTTTTAGATATTTTTTTGCAAACATTTTATATACGTCATAACCTTCTATAAGTTTGATGAGACAAATGTCGTATTTTCAATAAATTTCCATTAGAAATTTTAACGATTTTCCAAAAAGACTTTATAATATAAGGCCTCCAGTTTTAACAATTTGGGTTGTCATTTCGAACTATAGAGCGTATTAGTAATTATAATATCTCGAAACCAGTTGGCGTATGACTAATATCCATTAATATGAAATAATGAATTTATGTCGTATACTTCATATATTTTACATATGCTCAGTGGACTAATCAAAGGCATGATATATACAATTTAATATAAAAATCATATAGAAGACTTCCAAAGTTTTCTAAAATATCGCTTCTAGTAGCCTTTTTTTTGGTAATAATTGACTTGATTTCCTATCAAATTGTATTTATTTCTATTAGTAATATCTTAGATAATGTTTTATTACTCCACGTTACATTACGTTACGTTATGCCCACTAATCCTAACTTCAAATGACATGAAACAGCTGTGTTATAAAGTATGGTACTTCCCATTTATATTATTTAAATAGAGTTGGATTTTTAATAGAGCTCTTGCTCTTCTTTTTCGTTGTAGGTATAAGCCAAGTTATTTTATTTAGTCACGTTACTTTACGTCACTTTACGTCTCCACTAATTGTGGAAATAAACAGCTGTTTTTAAAGAACTATGTTAAAAATTTTACGTATGACAATTTAAAAAATTTGAACATTTTTTAAAGGTCGGTGTTTCATTTCATTAAAGTTCTCCCTCATTTAATATTTTATTAAGTCACGTTACTTTACGTCACGTCGTTACGTCATTTCCATAATTAATTAAGAATTTTTTTTTAATAAAAATTCCCCTCATTTTTATTTCTCTAAATGAAAAAATGGGTTCCATTTAGGGTAGCTCAAAATATTTAATATTTTATTAAGCTACGTTACGTTACGTGAACTTCCTCTTCTAATTATGACAATATACAGCTGTTCTGCCAAGTACTACCTTAAAAATTACAAAAAATTCAATGGACATTAATTGTAAAATATGTTTCAAATTGAAATGTCTCTCATTTTTATTTTGCTAAATGGAAAAATGAGTCTTATATAAGGGAACTCTAAAAGTCGAACTTTTATTAATATTTTATTAATTAATTGACACTGTTTGACCTTTACAATTTGGCGTATGACAATTTTCCTTTCTATTTCATTCTTTTTTTTCATTATTAAAAAGTTATTTTTTACTCTTTTTACTTTTATAACATATTTTGGATTATAGGTTTCTTATGTAGATCCTCCATTCTACAAAGCTCTTTTTCCCCTCCTTGTTTTAAAAATCTCTCCAATTTTATATTTTAATATGCCACGTTACGTTACGACCACTAACCATACCCTTTACATGGCAATAAACAGCTGTTTGTTTAACTACTACCTTAATAGTTTGGCGTGTGACAATAATCTACTCTTTTCATTCTTATGCATAGCCTCTAAAAATGAGTATTCCTTTTTACAAAGCTCATAAATGAGTTATTGAAATGGAATTTCAAGATTTAAAAAATCTCTCCACTTTAACATTTTATTACGCCACATTACTTTTAGTTTACGTCGCGATCACTAATCCCGACCTTTACATGACAATAAACAGCTGTTTTATAAACTACTACCTTAATAGTTTGACGTGTGACAATTTGCATCTCTTTTTTATATTGTTTTTTTTTAATAAGATATTTTGGATTATAGGTTTCTTATGGAGAGCCTTTAAAAATTGGTGTTGCTCTCTACAAAGTTACTTTTCCATCCTTGTTTTAAAAATCTCCTCAATTTAATGTTTTTGCTCAGCCACGTTACTTTATGTTACGTTACGACCACTAATCATACCCATTACATGTCAACAAACAGCTGTTTGATTAACTTCCACCTTATTAGTTTGGCGTATGGCAATTATTTTCTCTTTTCATTCTTTAAAATATATTTTTTATTTTTTTTAGTTTTATAATACATTTTGGTTTATATATTTCTTATTCAGAGCATTTGAAAAGTTTGTGTCCCTTTCTACAAAGCTACTTTTCCCTTTACAGTTTTAAAAATCCCATCAATATGTTTTATTATGCCACGTTACTTTACGTTACGTTACGACCACTAATCCTTTACATGGCAATAAACAGCTGTTTGATTAACTACAACCTTAATATTTTGGCGTATGGCAAATTTCATCTCTTTTTGCATATATTTCACATGAAAATGAATTGAGAAAAGCTGTCGTGGGAAAAATTCGCTAATTTTCTTAAAAAACAAAAACAAAATAAATAAAATACAGATGAGAAACTATTCCGCAAAGAAATTCACCTTTGCAAAATTATACTTTGTTTTTTTTTCTCAATTTTCTCACAATCGATGGGCAAATTGCCACCCTCGACAGGTCCCCTCATAATACTCAACAGATCTGTGCAGATCACAGATCTCACAGATGGCGGAGAATAAAAGGAAAGAATGCGAATTGAACATGAATGAGTATGAGGAGGAAAAAATGGCAAACAATGATGCTGTTGAAAACAGAAATTAATTTTTTCAGTTTGTTTTGAAAATTCGAGATGTTTAGAACGCGCAATCCTCCTCCTAAAGACAACGGGCGAAATGAATGAATAGACGCGTGTGAAAAAAATAAATTTATTATATAAAAAAAAAAACTAAAACAAAAATTAACAAAAGAAATGGATATTTAAATCACAAAAAAATTCGCACAAAAGAAGAAGAAAAAACAAAATATTGAAATAAAGTAAAAAAAAAAATCAAATTTAATTTTTAATATTGTTGTCAAATGGTGTCTGTGATTTTGAATTTTGATGCTAATAATTAATAATAAAAATAACATTATTTGTGTTGCTAATGAAAAACTCAAATAAAAAATCGTGTCATCTTTGGAATAATTTTAAATAAATTATAGTGAAAATTAAAACAACAAATAAGCATTATTTGTTGTTGTATATCAAACAAAAACAAAAACCGAAAAAAAGAAATTTAAGAAAAATTCGCGTGTGTGCGTTTTTTGTCGTTATCTCAGGGATATTCATTCTGGCTGTGTGATGGACAGCGTGCCGTTTATCTCAACAAATTATTGTAGAACTGCTGCTGGTGTTGTTGTTATTGTTGCTGATGTTTGATTAACTTTTTCTAAATTAATTTGAATTAGTTTCAATTACTTGTGATACCTATACACACAGGCCAGACACACACACAAATATTTATGTGGGTGGGTATATATACATTGAATGATGATTCTAAGCAACAGCATCAGACAGACCTACCGACCATCCGACATGATGAAAATGTCTTTTTGTTGTTAATTTTATACATCCTGAGTATTACTATTTTGTGTGGTATTGCTGATCTTTGAATTTTCTTTTTAGTTGTGCTGATAGTTTTTGTTGTTATTATTGTTTGGCTTGTTTTCTACGTCTTTGTATACAAATTTTGAAAACAAGAAAAGTAAAACGAAAACAACACGAATGTTTTTTTTTGGCTAATTTTCATTTGTCAATTTTTTTAAGAGGCGGCGGCGTGTGTTTTTTTTTCGATTTTAATTTTAGTAGCAGCTACATATCTCTTAATACAACAACAGAAATAGTATTTTTATTTACATATATTTTTTATTTGATTTGATTAAAAATAATAAAAAAAATAACATTCCATAAAGGAGATTAAGTGGAAATAAATTTGGAATTTTATATTACAAAATTTTATAAATAAAAATATAAATATTGTATTTTTTATTACATAGACTAAAAATAAATACTGGGTTTAAAAAATATTTTGAAGTATTATATTAAAAAAAAATTTAACTTTTCATTAAAAACAGTACGGCGTATTAGTAATAATAATTTCTAGGAAGCAGTTGGCGTATGACTGATCTATTAATCTATGTGGCGTATACCTCATATATTTGTCATACGCCCAGTGGTGTCTTGTAGAGTTAATATTCATAATTAACCCAACATTTTCCAAATAAAAAATTTAATTTTTAATGATTTTGAATAATGGAATATTTTGCATTTCATTGAAAATATTATTACGAAATGATAAGTCGGTTTTTATACCCTTCACACCACACTGAGGTACAGGGTATTATGTCTTTGTGCATATGTTTGTAACAGGCAAAAGGAAACGAGACAGACACATGGTTCCCTTTGAGAATATGCATAGAATCACTTTCAGAGTCGATTTACGCATGTCCGCCAGTCCGTCTGTCCGTCCGTTCATGTATTTTTTGTGAACAAAGTACATTTCGCATTTATGATCCGATTTGGATGAAATTTGGTATAGGTCACTTATTTGGCCCAAGGACGAACCCTATTGAAATTAAGAAAAATCGTTTCAGATTTAGATATAGCTCCCCTATATATATATATATATATATATACTCGTCCGATTTAATGTAAATGGTGCACCAAAGTCCCTATATACCTCTCGATTTGCACGAAATTTGGCACAGCGTAATGAAATAGGTCTAAAATGATGTGTGTTAAGTTTCCTGAACATCGGTTCAGATTTAGATATAGCTCCCATATATATATATATATATATATGTCTGATTTATTGTAAATGGTGCACCAAAGTCCCTATATATCTTTCGATTTGCACGAAATTTGGTACAGCGTAATGAATTAGACCTAGAATGATTGATGAGTGTTAAGTTTCCTAAAATCGTTTCAGATTTAGTTATAGCTTCTATATCTGACCAAATGAAAAATTTAGTATCGGCTGCAGAATTATATGTTTATGGATCGATCTTTCTCGTTTCTTTAAAAAAAAAGTAACCAGTTCCTTAACCCTTTGAGCCCCGAATTTTTTTCCGTAATCTTTGAACATATTTCTGTTCATAGACTTAATGCAACTATCCCAAATAGGATATGCACAAAATTTGACATCGCTACATCCTTGCATTCGGAAGATCGAGTACATTCTTTCTGAAAAATTAATGTCCAATATCAAGAAAACCAAATTCAAAATGGACCGAAAAATCATTTTAAAATATTCTCTATATTCATTTTTACAAGAATGAAAAATAATTCTGATGACAGAATTCGTACAATTTGAATACGAAGCAATTTAAATAATTTGGACTGTATACACAAATTAGTACTGTACACAAATTTACCCTCTTCTCAATATAGAAAAGCTCATAACTTTACCAAAATTTGGGATTTTTTCGATTTTTCTCTTGATGTGTGTCGTCCATAATCAGGTCTTGACATATGAAATCCGAAAAATATATATCTACTAGCTGTATATTAAATATAAGGTCTAAAACATTTTGTTGCCTGTGGTCAACATTGGGCCACAAAGGGTTAATGTAGAATATGGGAATAAATTAACGAGATCAGTGAAAGGAACGAGTTAAAAAATGAACGAGATCAGAAAAAAGAACGAAATCAAAAAGGAACGAGATCAAAAAAAAATGAAATGTATTAATTAAAGAGCTGGAACTAGTTCCGATCGTTCCTTTCTCGGAATAGTTCCAATGAACTAGTTCGTTTCGGAACTACCCAACTATACAGAAAACATAGTGTCATTTTATAGAGGATGCCTCAAAGACAGGATAAGGCTATAAATATTTTACTCAAGAATCCGATATATATATATACACACATATATATAAATATATATAATTACGCCGTTCATTATATTGACCAAAAACGTTGATATATATCTTCCTTCGTAAAATATGAATATATTATAATAATCGCGAAAAAGTTGCAAATATAGGAGATTACGGTTTGTAAATTACAGCGACAACAAAACTAGATATTGAGGAAAAATATTTGTTTTTTGTTCGAAGAAAAAATGTCATCATATTTTTTTTTAAATTTTATTTAAGAAATTTCAAGAAAAAATGTTGTGGTTATTCTTCTATTTTACCCGAATTTCGCCGAAAAATTTACATATATAAAAATAATCACTTCTTGTGTCTAAGTATATACCTTGCGGATTGGAGCAAGACCCTTCCGATAAATCTTGAGTTTCTATAAGTGGAAATAAATCTTAAAATAAAACTATATTATGAAATATACCTTTTAAATTGTGTCTAAATCGCATAATTCTCAAAATCATTTAATGCGCATGCGGTTTCCAGGAAGTACTAATGTTTATCTTCCAATCCATATATATTTTGCGAAATATCATTTGACGGCTAAGATGTACTACACGTTTGCATTGAAGTACCCAAAAACTCGCAAAACGCGAATAATTTCCGAAAACTCCATATCAGGGATGGTCCGTGTGACGAATTTTTAGGTTTTCGACTGTCAAAAAGGTGTAAACGTCGAAAACGTCATATACCTGTATAAAATGTAATAAACGTAGTAAACGTCATTTATATCAATATTATCAGCATATACAGTTATTTTCAAGAATATATATTATTTTTACATATATCTGACTATTCCTTACTAGAACTGATAAAAATTTCTCAATTTTGTTGAGAAGAAAATTTTGAAATTGTTTATCGATTTGAGTGAAGCATGCGTAATTCCCAAATTGATTAATGGAAATAGCTATTTTGTCAAAAACCTAATGGATTTAGGTAGGTTTCCGACGTTTCTGACGTATGTATTATACGTCGGAAATGTATGTCATTTACGTCACTGTTTCTGACAGCCCATCTCTGCTCCATATGCCATTAACGCGCATCCGATTTCGGTGTGCACCCTAAAAAAATACATCGATCCATATATGTTTCAATGCGGTCCATAGAGAAGCATGGATGATGACCCAGCTCACACAATTTTTGAGATAAATTGGGCACATCTCTCTTTCGGCTGAAGTTTTTAAAGTTCTCTTTTCGAAAAAGATCAAAATCCGTATAAGGACATTTATTGAAACGGAAATGATCCACAGAAAATGGAATTAAATCCGCCTGTTTCCGCCGTTCTAGTACATGGAATTTCAGAAGAAGATTTGATATCATCCGGAACCGAAAAAAAAAACTTATTGATCGTGAGTACCTATATCATTCAGTTGACAGATCTAAAAATTTGGCCCGAAAAAATAGGTTTTTTAGAAATTTGATCGCACAAAATTTTCACCATCGAATGAGTATTACTCTGAAGCTGTGCGTACTACATACACTAAATACATATCAAATTACGCAGATTCGCGACTACAATAATCTTACAATCGACTTTTTAGAAATTCCTGTTTGCGTATTAAAGCTAGAAGAAAAACGCTCAAAATCGAGCTTCATTATGTCACAGTCATTTAAAGGAAGATGGAGTTAAAATTTTGAAAAATGGTGGCTTCTAATTTTACTTTGGCACGAAGACCGTGAAATGAGTAGCTTAGTCACAAATCGATAGAGAACTTTAAAAAACTGTTTCGCCTCAACCTGTTTGTACACATTTTTTTCTACACACACAGCTTCCACCCAAATAAAGTTTGGAGGTCAATATCATTACAAATTTGCAATAACCGATCAGTTAACCCAAAACTATTTAATTTTTCTCATATACTTAAGTAATTCCCGAGTAATAAAGAGGTGAACCTCGGCTTCAGCTATGTTAAAATAATTGGCAATATTGCCCAAATATTTGAACAAACTGCAGGCTTATTTTTTTTTTTTTTTTTTTTTTTGCAATAAGTCAAAAGCATATTGACAGTTCCACTAAATTCAAACCCAAGATTGTCTTAGTAATAACTATTTCTTGAAAACCTTTGGCATACGACTAATATATGAAAATTAAATAGAGAATTGAATTTGTGGCGTATAATTTATATATTTCTCATACGCTCTATGTGGTGTCGTTGGAAATATTATTACGAAGGCATTGAACGATTTAATATTTTTTTTTTTTTTTCAAATTTTAAATATATTTTTATTTTCTTTGAAAACATTGTTTTATTTTGAAGATTTGTCGTTATTATTTATTGTTTGAAATTAGTAGAAGCTCGTAAATATCGTATGAAAAAAAGGCCTTTAATCTCTTTTTATAGAAAGCCTTACATATTTTCTTATAGAGTCTCTAAGTTTGCCTTATTAAAGACCTTTATTGACTTCATACAAAAACCATAAACGATATATTAAAGAAGACCTTTAATATTTTCCAATAGACAGTCTAAATGTGTCCTAAAAACTCACTAAAGGTGCCTTATAAAATAGCGAAAATGTCTTTTCATATATGGACTTGAAAAGTATTTGATGTAGGGTCTTGTGGAATGCCCAAAAAAAAAAAATATTTTAATAGAAATTATTACTTTTTAGATCTTTAAAAGGTATATCGAAAATTTCGTTATTAACATTTTATTTCGATCTATAATTAATACGAAATTCCTGTGAAAAAAATCATATCAATTTTTGTTATATTTCCTCATAAAATTTTGCAAGTAAAATTGAATTGAAATGGTTATTTTTTTAAACGCACTTATATTAATCCAAATAAATCCATTGTGTCGTATGATTGATGACATAAGTTATACGCCATATATTTCGTACAAATACTTACTACTTACTTAGCTGGCTTGTTACAGAACGGTTGTTCCATAAGCCGAGCTTAAAAAAGATTTCCAAGCACGTCGGTCTTGTGCGCATCTCCTCCAATTTGATAGACCACGTTCCACGATGTTGTTTTCTACTCTGGTATCCATCTGATTCGTGGCCTTCCCCTTCTACGGGAACCATCAGTAGGCTCGCTTTTATATGCCTTTTGAGCTGGGGCATTCTCCTTCATTCGCACAGCATGGCGTAGCCATCGTAGTCGCTGCAGCTCAATACGACTGACTATGTCGATGTCCGCGTATAAATTGTAAAGTTCATGGTTCATTCGACGCAGATATTCATCGTACCCATGCATTTGAATATTTTTAGTCGAATTAGCGTAGGGGGACACCTAAGGTTTAATATATATATATATATATATATATATATATGATGTTTCATTATAAAAAAAAAAAAACAAAAAAAAATATATCAAAATATCCATAATTTTTTTTTTAAGAAATACATAATAAATTTCTTGGCATCTGACTCAAGAAAAAATATATATTTTATTTCACATATATATTATATGACACATATATATATATATATATATTTCATAGAAATGAATTTATATATATTGGATGTCATTTTTTTACTTGGATTTAGATCTTAAAAATTCCATAAAATTAAAAAAAAATATTCTATACAGGATTTCGAACTTGAAAATGAAGACGCAATTGGGAAGATTTTGTATCCCATGGCGTATGACAGGTGTTATACATTATACACCACAATAAAAAAATAAATATTTTTTTTTTCGAATATTTGAAAAAAAATCGCAAAAATATTAATATTTTTAACACGATTTTTCTAACAAAAATAAAATTTAAAAATAAATGTTTTATTAGATATGTATACCCTACACAACTATGTTGTCAGGGTATTATAGCTTTGTGCAGCCCCAAAAGTTTGTGTCCGTCCGTCCGTCTGTCCATTATAATTTGTAAACACAATACAGGCCACAGTTATGGACCAATCTTCACGAAATTTTGCATGTAGGATGGGTTCTGGCCAACGAAGACCCCTATTGTTTTTGCGGGAAGATCGGTTAATATTTAGGGGATGAAATGGACCAAATACTAATTTTTTTGTCGGGTTTTCTGGTCGCTCCAGAGGCCGCAAAAATGGCCCGAACATCGTGAAATTTTTCATGGAGAAGGGCATCAGGCCAAGGATTAAGCATGCCTGTTTTCATAAAGATTGGTCAATATTTAGCTGGTCAAATGGACCCTTACTTTTGTGTGAAAAATGAAAAAAATTGTATTCTATAGCGTATATATTTACCCCTGAAGGACATAGACCCGAGAGGAGTGGTTGACCTTTAAATTAATACCAATTATATTGTTGTATGTGCTCGGATGTGGGAGTTACACCTAAATATTTACAGGTATATCCGTATTAGTAACCCGTTATCACTCTAGAGAGCGGAACTATAGCGCTGATCGCTTTGAAATGTTCCATGAGGTTCCAGTTATGGTCAAGGACAACGCCTATAATTTTCGGTGATGATCAGATAATAATTTTGGAATGAAGTGGACCGAATACTTAATTTTTTGTGTGATTTTCTAGTCGATCTATAGACCACAAATCAAAGCCGAACATCACAACACAACCCACGGTGTAGGGAATCTGGACAATAGCTGTACTGAATACTCGTAATATTCGGAAAATATGCCAGTGTGAGGAAGAGGTGCTGTTTACCTCTAATCGGTCAAGAGGGTGCAAATATCACAAAATTTTGCCCAGGCTCGGAATATACATCCGCAGAAAATTTGAGTTCCGTGGTAGTTGTGTAGGGTATCGTATGGTCGGCCCCGTCCGACTATACTGCTCCGCTCACTGGTTTCTGTATGCATTTAATCAATTTAATTTAACACGTTGAACAGCGTAGACTAGCCCTTATTCAATATCAATACATTTTTTATATAAAATTCGTAATATTTTTTCAAAGAATATTTCTTCGTGGTCATTTGTTTAATTTTTATCGCCACAATTTTCAAATTTTACAATTGTTTTGATCATAAAAATGTCTTCCGATTGTTATTGAATTATTAATTATGACTGTTAGCACTAGATATTATTAGGGTTGAATTTGAATTACTAATACAAAATAAAAATATACCCTTTCGGTATGAAGCGATTGATTACTTGAGAGATTATTAAATTGGTTTTATTGAACTCGAGATAAGGTTTCAATTGTACGCCACACATATTTGTGAGTAATTTGTTTATTTACAAAATAACAATGCCAAAATTTGTTTTTTTTTTTTTTTTTTTTTTGATTCGCTTCATGTCTACTAACAAATTCCGCAATTATTAAATTTAGTATTCTTAATAAAAATTCTGTCAAAATTCCAAGATATTATGTGTCATATTTTTTTTTAAATGTTCACTTAAATTTAAATTCTCTAAATTGCATCTTGTCAGAAATTGTAGATTTTTTTTTAATTTTTTGTCTAACATTTGTTTATACTTTAAAAATAATCCGTCATTGTTTTTGTATTTTTTTTTTAAATTTTATTTTTTTCGTTTGTTTCAAATTTCATGAAAACATTTTTTTCACTTAACATTCTTTGGGTCTTCCCTTGTAGTCTATTTAAAATTTATTATGTTTTCTTAGGTAAATTGAGCGAAAATGTCTTTCCGCCCTCCCCCTGCTTCACCTCTTCGAGAAATTTGGCTTCTCTTAATAAATTGCTTTGGTTTGACAATTGAAACATTGTTGTGTTTCGAAATTTTTTTTTTGTTCGACATTAATTAGACGCTGGCATGCATGACTTCTTTTGATAATTCAATGTAAGATTTATTAGCGCTCTATAGACCAGTAATTATTTTTCTCGACGGGGAAAATAATATACATATAGTAGAAAAGATTTGAATGTCGTCTGTCTGTATACTAAGGACCACACAGAACCCTAATTATATATTATATATCTATTAGGTATTTCAGGGATTTGGGAAATGTGATGGATTGCTTGGCACACTAGCTAAGTCAATAATGGGGTATTATTTGCTAACATTTTGCCAGGTGCCTCCTCTAATTAGTTTTCAATTCCATTTCCAATATTTTGATTTCATTTCCCCCCAAAAAAATATTTACCTTAATCCATTTCCATTTTAAACGAATCGAATCATTATCAAGGTGATTATGGGTATAAATAACGTCAATCATCAATGCGGTTCTGCTGCCGTGCTGCAGTTCTATTCAGAATCACAAAATTCTCATGGGGGGGGGTAGTTAGGGGGGTATTGTTTTCTTTTTCTGTGGGTTTAATTTTTATATTTAGATACGATAATCGCAAGAAATTTTATGGCTGCCAATATGCCATGGCACACGTCCGTCTAACCTGGGTTGCTAATACAATATGCATAGAAGGAGGAGGTCGATCGGTCCATTGGTCATCGTTCTTAAAGTAGATGGCACCAGTAAGACCCCCGTCATCAAATATAGATTTGATGACCTCAATGGACAGCTATTACAAAGAACAGGGCTTCAGGGAGTATTTGCCGTAGAGAAGAGGTCTTCAGAGGTCATCTACAATGGAGTCGATTTCATTCGAGGTCACCTAATATAGAATAGTCCAAGGTCACCTTGGATAAAATAATTTTAATAACTCTTTGCCTTAAAAAATTTTGGAAATTTTTTTAATAAATCCGAACCTTGGTAAATTTAAAAAAAAATGTTTTTAATAAACCCATATTTTTTATAAATACACGCTTTGGTAAATTTAAAAAAATATTTTTTTATAAACCTATATTTTTTTATAAATCCACGCCTTGTTAATTTTAAAAAAATATTTTTTTATAAATCCACGCCTTGTTAATTTTAAAAAAATATTTTTTTATAAATCCACGCCTTGTTAATTTTAAAAAAATATTTTTTTATAAATCCACGCCTTGGGTACTCCTTTGGAAAATATATTTTTTTATAAATCCACGCCTTGGGTAGACCTTTGGAAAATATATTTTTTTATAAATCCACGCCTTGTTAATTTTAAAAAAAAAAATATTTTTTTATAAATCCACGCCTTGGTAAATTAAAAAAAAAAATTTAATAAATCCACACCTTGGTAAATTTAAAAAAAAAATATTTTTTATAAATCCACGCCTTTGTTCGACGTTTGAAAAAATATTTTTTTTTATAAATCCACGCCTTGACAGGTCTTTGAAAAAATATTTTTTTATAAATCCACGCCTTGGTAAATTTTAAAAAAATATTTTTTTTTATAAATCCACTCCTTGGTAAATTGTAAAAAAACTATTTTTTATAAATCCACTCCTTGGTAAATTGTAAAAAAATATTTTTTATAAATCCACGCCTTGGTAAATTTAAAAAATATATATATATATTTTTATACATCCACGCCTTGGTAAATTTTAAAAAATATTTTTTTAATAAATCCACGCCTTGGTAAATTTAAAAAAAAATATTTTTTATAAATCCACGCCTTGGTAAATTTTAAAAAATATTTTTTTATAAACCCATATTTTTTTTAAATCCACGCCTTGGTAAATTTTAAAAAAATATTTTTTTTAAATCCATGACTTGGTAAATTTTGAAAAAGTATTTTTTTATAAATCCACGCCTTGATAAATTTTAAAAAAATATTTTTTATAAATCCACGCCTTGGTAAATTAAAAATTTTTTTTTTTATAAATCCACGCCTTGGTAAATTAAAAAAAATATTCTTTTATCAATCCACGCCTTGGTTAATTTTGAAATAATATTTTTTTTTTAATCCACGCCTTGGTAAATTTTAAAAAAATATTTTTTTTTTAATCCACGCCTTGGTAAATTTTAAAAAAATATTTTTTTATAAATCCACGCCTTAGTAAATATAAAAAAATTATTTTTTTATAAATCCACGCATTGGTAAATATAAAAAAAAATATTTTTTTATAAATCCACGCCTTAGTAAATATAAAAAAATATTTTTTTATAAATCCACGCATTGGTAAATATAAAAAAAATATTTTTTTATAAATCCACGCCTTGGTAAATTTTAAAAAAATATTTTTTATAAATCCACGCCTTGGTAAATTTTAAAAAAATATTTTTTATAAATCCACGCCTTGGTAAATTAAAAAAAAATATTTTTTTTTATAAATCCACGCCTTGGTAAATTTAAAAAAAAAAATATTTTTTTATAAATCCACGCCTTGGTAAATTTAAAAAAAATATATTTTTTTATAAATCCACGCCTTGGTAAATTTTAAAAAAATATTTTTTTATAAATCCACGCCTTGGTAAATTTTAAAAAAATATTTTTTTATAAATCCACGCCTTGGTAAATTTTAAAAAAATATTTTTTTATAAATCCACGCTTTGGTAAATTTAAAAAAAATATTTTTTTTTTAAATCCACGCCTTAGTAAATTTAAAAAAAAATATTTTTTTATAAATCCACGCCTTGGTAAATTAAAAAAAAATATTTTTTATAAATCCACGCCTTGGTAAATAAAAAAAAAATATTTTTTTATAAATCCACGCCTTGGAAAATTTAAAAAAAAATATTTTTTTTTAAAACCACGCCTTGGTAAATTTTAAAAAAATATTTTTTTATAAATCTACTTCTTGGTAAATTAAAAAATATTTTTTTATAAATCTACTTCTTGGTAAATTAAAAAATATTTTTTTATAAATCCACGCCTTGGTAAATTTTAAAAAAATATTTTTTTATAAATCCACGCCTTGGTAAATTAAAAAAAATATTTTTTTATAAATCCACGCCTTGGTAAATTAAAAAAAATATTTTTTTATAAATCCACGCCTTGGTAAATTTAAAAAAAATATTTTTTTATAAATCCACGCCTTGGTAAATTTAAAAAAAAATATTTTTTTATAAATCCACGCCTTGGTAAATTAAAAAAAATATTTTTTTATAAATCCACGCCTTGGTAAATTAAAAAAAATATTTTTTTATAAATCCACGCCTTGGTAAATTAAAAAAAATATTTTTTTATAAATCCACGCCTTTGTAAATTAAAAAAAATATTTTTTATAAATCCACGCCTTTGTAAATTAAAAAAAAATATTTTTCTATAAATCCACGCCTTGATAAATTTAAAAAAAAAAATATTTTTATAAATCCACGCCTTGGTAAATTTTAAAAAATATTTTTTTATAAATCCACGCCTTGGTAAATTTAAAAAAAATATTTTTTTATAAATCCACGCCTTGGTAAATTAAAAAAAATATTTTTTTATAAATCCACGCCTTGTAAATTTTAAAAAAAAATATTTTTTTATAAATCCACGCCTTGTAAATTTTAAAAAAATATTTTTTTATAAATCCAGGCCTTGGTAAATTTAAAAAATATATATTTTTAAAAAAAATTGGAAAAAATATATTTTTTAAATCCTCACTTTTTGTACTGAAAGTATATATGCGAAAAATCATTTTAAACCAATTTTATTGAATCCTCCACCCTAATACCCCAAAAACAGATGCCTTACCTGCCACATTGCCAAAAAAATCCCGAAACGAATGATTTTGAAATATTTTTTTTTTTTTTTGTATATTTTTGTTTAATGCAACTAATCAAATGCTACATCTACAGAAAAGTTAATAAAAACATTAAATTCAAATGTTTTTGGTTTGCAAAATATACAATGGCAACAATAATTATTTTTTGGTTAGTTGTTGTTGTTGTACACACGTAAACAAAGAGAAACCAAAAATACATTTCTGACGGCGTCAAGACATTTTCAATATTTGTCTGGCGGGTTTTTGGCTGGTTTTTTCTTCTTTCTTCATTTTGGTGGTAAATAGATAGTGGTGACTGACACCAAACCTGTCCCCTACATCCCTTCCTTCTTCCCATTCAATGCGACATTTAGCCAAAAAATGAATTATCCACATCTGTTAACAAATTAGGAGTGAATTGCTTGTTGCAGCATCCATCCACCAACAATACACCTCATCCCAATTCACCTCACCTTCTTTGAATTGCGATTCTCGGACGGGGTCCCCACCTTTCAAATTTCCACCTCTGACGTTGAGAAATTACAATAATTTCGAATGCCAACAAATTAATTAGCCACACGAAGTGAAAAAAACGGATTATTATTACGAACAAATTTTCTACTTAATATAGAATTCGCAGTTTGCATACGTCCGAATAATATTTCTATATATAAATTTAATAATTTTTTTGCCAACAATTTTTATATTTAACAATATTTTTTTGGCCAAGTCTCAAATGCAAATATTTTTTTTTGTTTCGGTTCTTTTTTGTCTAGAATATTTCTTCCTATAAATTATTTTTGTCGACGCATGCCACCCATAATAAATAAACAAAATAACCATAAAGAAAATTAAATTAATGTTTATATTATGAATAATCAAAAACCGTAGGAGTAGTAGGCGGGAACAGTGGGGAGTGGATTTTTTTGTTGTCTTCGGGACAGCTGATGAAATTTGGCAAACATGATTACTAAATCCCTTTCTTGCATTTTTTGGCATATAAACTGAATGTTTGTTAATCATTTTGAAATTTATGTGAATATTAATTTTTGAAAATTTTAAGAATTTTTGATTTCCGAGAACGGGGGATTAAAGATGCTTATAATTGGATTTAGGATTTTGGTGATTTTTATTAATCTTTAAAATTTGATAGATTTTTTGTTTTTAATTTTTTCCATTTTTTTCTGAGGAACCGGTTTTGCAACCGGTTATAAATTTTTGGAACCGGTTATTAAATTGTTTAAATTATTTATTTAGGACTTATTACAAGTTTAATTTTAAATTTTGTGAAGTTTTTCTGAATAATCGGTTTTTGGAACCGGTTACAAATTTTTAAAAATTCTTTAATTTGATTGGATGCTCATAATCGGTTATAGGATTTTGTTATAGGCTGATTTGTCAATTTTTAATAATCTTTCAAATTCGTTAGATTTTACGTTTTCAACTTTTTTTGAAGAAGAACCGGTTTTGGAACCGGTTATTAAATTTGGAACCGGTTTTTAAATTTTTTGTGCTATTTATTTGGGTCTTATTACAAGATTAATTTTAAATTTTGTGCATTTTTTCTTAATAACCGGGTTTTGGAACCGGTACCTGGATTGGATGCTCATAATCGGTTATAGAATTTTGGTGTAGGCTGATTTGGTGGTTTGTATTAATCTTTAAAGTTCGTTATTTTCGATTTTGGTGTAGGCTGATTTGGTGATTTTTATTAATCTTTAAAATTGGTAAATTTTTTTGTTTTTAACTCTTTGCATTTTTTCTGAAGAACCGGTTTTGGAACCGGTTTTTAATTTTGCAAACTCGGTTATTAAATTGTTTAGATTATTTATTCATGCCTTATTACAAGTTTAATTTTAAATTTTGTGAATTTTTTCTTAATAACCGGTTTTTTTGGAACCGGTAATTGGATTGAATGCTCATAATCGGCATAAGATTTTGGTGTAGGCAGATTTGGTGATTTTTAATAGTCTTTAAAATTGGTTAGATTTTTTGTTTTTAACTTTTTCAATTTTTTTTTCTGAAAAACCGGGTTTGGAACCGGTTATTAAATTGTTTAGATTATTTTTATAGGCCTTATTACAAATTTAATTTTAAATTTTGTGAATTTGTTTCTTAATAACCGGTTTTTGGAACCGGTTACAAATTTTTAAAAATCCTGTAATTTGATTGGATGCTCATAATCGGTTA